>NC_140242.1:3566704-3574204 GCF_949987555.1 Borostomias antarcticus | reverse complement strand
CTACACCAACTACACCAACTACGTCAACTACACCAGCTACACCAATTACACCAGCTACACCAACTACACCAACTACGCCAACTACGCCAACTACCCCAGCTACACCAGCTACACCAGCTACGCCAACTACGCCAGCTACACCAACTACACCAACTACACCAACTACGCCAGCTACGCCAACTACGCCAACTACACCAACTACGCCAACTACACCAACTACAACAGCTACGCCAACTACACCAGCTACACCAACTACACCAACTACACCAACTACGCCAACTACGCCAACTACACTAGCTACACCAACTACACCAACTACACCAGCTACACCAGCTACGCCAACTACACCAACTACACCAGCTACACCAGCTACACCAACTACACCAGCTACACCAACTACACCAGCTACACCAGCTACACCAACTACACCAACTACACCAGCTACACCAGCTACGCCAACTACACCAACTACACCAACTACGCCAACTACGCCAACTACACCAATTACACCAACTACACCAACTACACCAGCTACACCAACTACACCAGCTACGCCAACTACACCAACTACACCAACTACGCCAGCTACGCCAACTACGCCAACTACACCAGCTACACCAACTACACCAACTACACCAGCTACACCAACTACACCAACTACACCAGCTACACCAGCTACACCAACTACACCAGCTACACCAACTACACCAGCTACACCAACTACACCAACTACACCAGCTACACCAACTACGCCAGCTACGCCAACTACACCAACTACACCAGCTACACCAACTACACCAGCTACACCAACTACACCAGCTACACCAACTACACCAACTACACCAGCTACACCAACTACACCAGCTACACCAACTACGCCAACTACACCAACTACGCCAACTACACCAGCTACGCCAACTACGCCAACTACACCAGCTACACCAACTACGCCAACTACACCAACTACACCAGCTACACCAACTACCCCAGCTACACCAGCTACACCAGCTACACCAACTACACCAACTACGCCAACTACGCCAACTACACCAACTACGCCAACTACGCCAGCTACACCAACTACACCAGCTACACCAGCTACCCCAACTACACCAACTACGCCAACTACGCCAACTACGCCAGCTACGCCAACTACACCAACTACCCCAGCTACACCAGCTACACCAGCTACACCAGCTACACCAACTACACCAGCTACACCAACTACACTAGCTACACCAACTACACCAACTACACCAGCTACGCCAACTACACCAACTACACTAGCTACACCAGCTACACCAACTACCCCAGCTACCCCAACTACACCAACTACACCAACTACACCAACTACCCCAGCTACACCAACTACACCAGCTACACCAACTACACCAACTACACCAACTACCCCAGCTACACCAACTACCCCAACTACACCAACTACACCAGCTACACCAGCTACACCAACTACGCCAACTACACCAACTACGCCAACTACGCCAACTACACCAACTACGCCAACTACACCAACTACACCAACTACACCAGCTACACCAGCTACGCCAACTACGCCAACTACACCAACTACACCAACTACACCAGCTACACCAACTACACCAACTACACCAACTACACTAGCTACACCAGCTACACCAACTACCCCAGCTACACCAGCTACACCAGCTACACCAACTACCCCAGCTACACCAACTACACCAGCTACACAAGCTACACCAACTACCCCAGCTACACCAACTACACCAGCTACACCAACTACCCCAGCTACACCAGCTACACCAGCTACACCAACTACGCCAACTACACCAACTACACCAGCTACACCAACTACACCAACTACACCAACTACACCAGCTACACCAACTACCCCAGCTACACCAACTACACCAGCTACACCAACTACACCAACTACGTCAACTACACCAGCTACACCAATTACACCAGCTACACCAGCTACACCAACTACACCAACTACGTCAACTACACCAGCTACACCAATTACACCAGCTACACCAACTACACCAACTACGCCAACTACGCCAACTACACCAACTACCCCAGCTACACCAGCTACACCAGCTACGCCAACTACGCCAGCTACACCAACTACACCAACTACACCAACTACGCCAGCTACGCCAACTACGCCAACTACACCAACTACGCCAACTACACCAACTACAACAGCTACGCCAACTACACCAGCTACACCAACTACACCAACTACACCAACTACGCCAACTACGCCAACTACGCCAACTACACTAGCTACACCAACTACACCAACTACACCAGCTACACCAGCTACGCCAACTACACCAACTACACCAGCTACACCAGCTACACCAACTACACCAGCTACACCAACTACACCAGCTACACCAGCTACACCAACTACACCAACTACACCAGCTACACCAGCTACGCCAACTACACCAACTACACCAACTACGCCAACTACGCCAACTACACCAATTACACCAACTACACCAACTACACCAGCTACACCAACTACACCAGCTACGCCAACTACACCAACTACACCAACTACGCCAGCTACGCCAACTACGCCAACTACACCAGCTACACCAACTACACCAACTACACCAGCTACACCAACTACACCAACTACACCAGCTACACCAGCTACACCAACTACACCAGCTACACCAACTACACCAGCTACACCAACTACACCAACTACACCAGCTACACCAACTACGCCAGCTACGCCAACTACACCAACTACACCAGCTACACCAACTACACCAGCTTCACCAACTACACCAACTACACCAGCTACACCAACTACACCAGCTACACCAACTACGCCAACTACACCAACTACGCCAACTACACCAGCTACGCCAACTACGCCAACTACACCAGCTACACCAACTACGCCAACTACACCAACTACACCAGCTACACCAACTACCCCAGCTACACCAGCTACACCAGCTACACCAACTACACCAACTACGCCAACTACGCCAACTACACCAACTACGCCAACTACGCCAGCTACACCAACTACACCAGCTACACCAGCTACCCCAACTACACCAACTACGCCAACTACGCCAACTACGCCAACTACACCAACTACACCAGCTACACCAACTACACCAACTACGCCAACTACACCAACTACACCAGCTACGTCAACTACGCCAACTACGCCAACTACGCCAACTACACCAGCTACGCCAACTACGCCAACTACACCAGCTACACCAACTACACCAGCTACACCAACTACACCAACTACGCCAACTACGCCAACTACACCAGCTACACCAGCTACACCAACTACACCAGCTACACCAACTACACCAGCTACACCAACTACACCAGCTACACCAACTACGCCAACTACGCCAACTACGCCAACTACGCCAGCTACGCCAACTACGCCAACTACGCCAGCTACGCCAACTACACCAACTACGCCAACTACGCCAACTACGCCAACTACGCCAGCTACACCAACTACCCCAACTACGCCAACTACGCCAACTACGCCAACTACGCCAACTACGCCAACTACGCCAACTACGCCAACTACGCCAGCTACGCCAACTACGCCAACTACGCCAACTACGCCAACTACGCCAACTACGCCAACTACACCAGCTACACCAACTACACCAACTACCCCAACTACGCCAACTACGCCAACTACACCAACTACGCCAGCTACGCCAACTACGCCAACTACGCCAACTACGCCAACTACGCCAACTACACCAACTACGCCAACTACGCCAACTACGCCAACTACGCCAACTACGCTAACTACGCCAGCTACGCCAACTACACCAGCTACACCAACTACACCAGCTACACCAACTACACCAACTACACCAACTACGCCAACTACGCCAACTACGCCAACTACGCCAGCTACGCCAACTACACCAACTACCCCAGCTACACCAGCTACACCAGCTACACCAGCTACACCAACTACACCAGCTACACCAACTACACTAGCTACACCAACTACACCAACTACACCAGCTACGCCAACTACACTAGCTACACCAACTACACCAACTACACCAGCTACACCAACTACGCCAACTACACCAACTACACCAGCTACACCAACTACACCAGCTACACCAACTAGACCAACTACACCAACTACACCAACTACACCAGCTACACCAACTACGCCAACTACACCAACTACGCCAACTACACCAACTACACCAACTACACCAACTACGCCAACTACACCAACTACACCAGCTACCCCAACTACACCAACTACACCAACTACGCCAACTACACCAGCTACACCAGCTACACCAACTACACCAACTACACCAACTACACCAGCTACACCAACTACACCAACTACACCAACTACACCAACTACGCCAACTACACCAACTACACCAGCTACACCAACTACACCAACTACACCAGCTACACCAACTACACCAACTACACCAACTACCCCAGCTACACCAACTACACCAACTACGCCAACTACGCCAACTACACCAACTACGCCAACTACACCAACTACGCCAACTACGCCAACTACGCCAACTACGCCAACTACACCAACTACACCAACTACGCCAACTACACCAACTACACCAACTACACCAACTACGCCAACTACGCCAACTACGCCAGCTACACCAACTACACCAACTACCCCAACTACACCAACTACGCCAACTACACCAACTACACCAGCTACACCAACTACACCAACTACGCCAACTACACCAACTACGCCAACTACACCAACTACACCAACTACACCAACTACGCCAACTATGCCAACTACACCAGCTACACCAACTACACCAACTACGCCAACTACGCCAACTACGCCAACTACGCCAACTACACCAGCTACACCAACTACACCAACTACACCAACTACACCAGCTACGCCAACTACACCAGCTACGCCAACTACCCCAACTACACCAGCTATGCCAACTACACCAGCTACGCCAACTACACCAGCTACACCAACTACGCCAACTACCCCAGCCGTGGAGCACCAATCAGGACAAAGTGAAAGTGGTCCAGCGAAGAGCAGTCAGCGAGGCCCCTCTGGGGACACCTGGGAGCCGGCGCTCGCCCGCGCTGGCGGACATTACCCGGCCGGATCCTGCTGCTTCGCCGATCGAATCAAACGACTCTGGGGTCTGTTTCTCTGGATCCTCTCCAACATTCCTGCAGGGCTGTTATGTGGAGACTTTATAATCCCGTACCATCGTAAGTGGACTTAGCAGTGGACTTAGCGGCACGGTGCTTAACACTGTCGCCTCACAGCAAGATGGTTAGTGCTGGCCTCCCTCCCCCGCCCCCTCCCCCGCCCCTCCATCCTCCTCTCTGATTGGACAATGGCCCTGATCCCCCAGAGCTCATTATGATGTGGCGCTGAGTCCATCCAAAGACGATCATCCCATTACACGGACTTACCTCTGGTGGCACACTGGGTTCACAAAGAGGCCCCTGGCAGAGATGCCCCTGGCAGAGAGGCCCCTGGCTGAGAGGCCCCTGGCTGAGAGGCCCCTGGTAGAGATGCCCCTGGCAGAGAGGGTCCCTGGCAGAGAGGCCCCTAGCAGAGAGGGTCCCTGGCAGAGAGGCCCCTGGCAGAGAGGCCCCTGGGAGAGAGGGTCCCTGGCAGAGAGGCCCCTAGCAGAGAGGGTCCCTGGCAGAGAGGCCCCTGGCAGAGAGGCCCCTGGGAGAGAGGCCCCTGGGAGAGAGGCCCCTGGCAGAGAGGCCCCTAGCAGAGAGGGTCCCTGGCTGAGAGGCCCCTGGGAGAGAGGCCCCTGGTAGAGAGGCCCCTGGCAGAGAGGCCCCTAGCAGAGAGGGTCCCTGGCAGAGAGGCCCCTGGCAGAGCCTGCAGAAACAAACACCTCACTACAGCCAGACTGGCCCAACGGGACATGGTCTCACTCTGGGAGAGAGGGGGGGGGGGGGAGATAGGAGGGAGAGGGGGAGGGAGAGAGAGATAGAGATGTACAGGTTGTTCAGTGATCTGGAACAGTCTGATTCTGTCAGTATCATTCATAAAGGACAGAACAATACAAAACAATAACATATATGCTTGGAAGGGAAGCAGCGCTGCTTCAAAATAATGACTTTGCATTAAGGAGGAGCATCTGCTTTGATACTAGAACCCAAAGAGTGTGGTGGGTTGTGGTAGAGAGAGAGAGAGAGAGAGAGGGGAGAGAGAGAGGGAGAGAGAGGGAGGGAGAGAGAGAGAGAAAGAGAGAGAGGGAAAGAGAGAGAGGGAGGGAGAGATAGAGAGAGAGGGAGAGAGAGAGAGAGAGAGAGAGAGAGGGAGAGAGGGAAAGAGAGAGAGGGAGGGAGAGAGAGAGAGAGAGAGAGAGAGAGGGAAAGAGAGAGAGGGGGAGAGAGAGAGAGAGAGGGAGAGAGAGGAGGAGAGAGAGAGAAAGGGAGGGAGAGAGAGAGAGAGTGTTCTTACTCTGCAGGGACTGCTTCCACGGTCCCAAACGACTGAGTGAAACATCCCATTCTCTCTGTGTGGAACGGGAACCTAATTCAATTACATCAGTCTCCCGTTAGTTCCTGAGTCGTACGAGGCCCCGCCCCCCTAAATGCAGGATGTTTCCCTTTATCTCATGAATATGAATGACCCTGGGGAGGGGGGTGGGGGGGGGGCTGAGATGTATTGGTTTTAATTAACGCCATGGCGATGATGAATGTAATCCCAGCTCATTTACATATTTAAAGAGACAGGCGAGAAAAGAGGAGCCAAAAACGAAAGCTCTGCGCTCTGTTTTAGTGTAGAGCAGTTACAGTCAGTGCATGTATGTGTGTGTGTGTGCGTGTGTGTGTGTGCGTGCGTGTGTGCGTGTGCGTGTGTGTGTGCGTGTGTGTGTGTGTGTGTGTGTGTGTGTGTCCACACTCCAGTCTGACACCAGAGAGCAGATGACGTTTCACCAGAGTGGAGCCTGAGGCCTGATTCAGACTGACGCAGCTTTACGCGCGCGCTGGCGGAAAGTTACAACTTTACCCACGCTGCCCGGCACTGCGCAGGGACCTGTCACGCATTGCGTCGAGCGCCGCCCCACCTAGCCCGCAACGGCGTATGACTCCGCCCTTAATCGTCATCGCCACACGGATGACAGCATGGGTGACAGCCCAGGCCAAATGTTCCGCTCGAGGAACATTAACGTTGATCTTGAACCATGGATGGCCTTCCTCCTCCACCTCCTCATCTTCCTCTTCCTCCGTCACATCCCTCCATCCCTCCCCACGGCTTCTGTCTCTCTCTCCATCTTATCCAAGTCCTGTCTTTGATCTAAGCGTTCATCTGCTCCTCATCCCGGCCTCATCCCCGCTCATCCCTCCAGAGGCTCCGCCCACATTATTCTGAGTGCATAAGTGAATATAGTCAGTCAGTCAGTCAGTCAGTCAGTCAGTAATCAGTCAGTAATCAGTCACCCAGTGTTTTCCCAGCTCTGACCCACCGGG
>NC_140242.1:3554204-3561704 GCF_949987555.1 Borostomias antarcticus | reverse complement strand
GCTCTGTCTGTCTGTCTGCTCTGGGCTCTATCTGTCTGTCTGCTCTGCGCTCTGTCTGTCTGCTCTGCGCTCTGTCTGTCTGTCTGCTCTGGGCTCTGTCTGTCTGTCTGCTCTGGGCTCTGTCTGTCTGTCTGCTCTGGGCTCTGTCTGTCTGTCTGCTCTGGGCTCTGTCTGTCTGTCTGTCTGGTCTGGGCTCTGTCTGTCTGTCTGCTCTGGGCTCTGTCTGTCTGTCTGCTCTGGGCTCTGTCTGTCTGTCTGCTCTGGGCTCTGTCTGTCTGTCTGTCTGTCTGCTCTGGGCTCTGTCTGTCTGTCTGCTCTGGGCTCTGTCTGTCTGCTCTGGGCTCTGTCTGTCTGCTCTGGGCTCTGTCTGTCTGTATGCTCTGGCTGGTTGACTGTTTTTCTGTCTGGTCTGCCTGGGTGACTGTTTCTCTGTCTGGATCAACTGGGTGACTGTTTCTCTCCCTGGCCTGGGTGACTGTTTCTCTGCCTGGTCTGGGTGACTGTTTCTCTGCTTGGCCTGGGTGACTTTTTCTCTGCCTGGTCTGGGTGACTGTTTCTCTGCTTGGCCTGGGTGACTGTTTCTTTGCTTGGCCTGGGTGACTGTTTCTCTGCCTGGTCTGGGTGACTGTTTCTCTGCTTGGCCTGGGTGACTGTTTCTCTGTCTGGATCAACTGGGTGACTGTTTCTCTCCCTGGCCTGGGTGACTGTTTCTCTCCCTGGCCTGGGTGACTGTTTCTCTGCCTGGTCTGGGTGTTTTGCTGTCCAGCGGCATGCTGGTCTTTAGTTGTGAGAGTTGTGTCACGCTACCACGCTAACACGCTAACACGCTAACCGTGGGAACACTGCTATGCTAATCCAGATAAGCCACCAGCACGACACCTCAGACAAACACACAAACATGGCACCCGGACAATAAATAACAACAACAGGATCACAATACAGGGGCCTCATTTATCATTGAGGTACGCCTTCTTTTACACGGTCTTTTTCGCGAGTTCAGGCGTACGCCATTTGCCCCCCCCACATTGCGATTTATCAAGCCGTAAGGGCGAAAATTTAGTCGCCTTTCTCCGCGCTTTTGTAGGACACCTCTCCAGTTGGCGTACCGATTTACACGGTGTTCTACGCCCTTCTTGAACACAGGGGGAACTGGCGACGCCGGTGGTGCGTCGGTGAATTACTATGTTTGACGGAGAGAATAAGAGCGACAGTTCATGAACGCACAATCATGTAGGCTACTAGGCCAATTCAGCACAAACATATATCGCAATGCAAGATTAGACGTGTCCTCTAACCGGCTCATTCATGCTCCGATATGGATTTGTTCCCCAAAATGAACCTATGCGCTGTCCCAAACCTTTCCGCGCTATATGTCACACACCTAATGCAGGCACTCCATCAAACGGCAATAATTGACCAATTAGATTGTCATTAATATGTGATCATGTGGACCTGTTTGCTCTTTGGTAAGCATATAAATGACAGTCCTCCTGTGCGTAATGCGAGCCTAAATGAATCCGGCGCTACTCGGCCTACTAGCCGAGATAGAACTCCAAAGAGGTGACGGCGATGGCGACTGCACCCACATAAGGGCACCATCAGTGAATGAATACGTCTATGTGAATCGCTAAAATGTGCACACTAGAAATACCCAAATCATATGTGACGCCGACATGCTCATCACAAGTGTAGTGGCACGGTGGCCTGGCTCCACGCATGACTCATTCATCCTGGCGCACAGCAGGGTAGGGCTAGACTGGAGGCAGGCGCTGCGCGTGACGGCTGGCTTGTTGGTGTGTCCATAGCCAAGATACATATTCTTTGTCTTATTTACTTTTAATCTTTATTAGCATTTTCCATCCATACAACGACAATACAATAAAACATAAAAACCTACAATAACAGCTTATGGGTACATCCATCCATGCAGCTTTTTTTTCTTACTCAAATATGACAATTTTAATATTAGTGGTATCATCACACTTCCTTCTATAATCCATCCATTTTTCCCATCTCCCTTCAAACTTTCCTTCCTGCATCCTCAATGCATGCGTGAACCTCTCCCTAACATACATCTCCTCCACAACACCCAGCCACTGCTCCTTGGTTGGGCGTTCCACCTTATACCAAGCCCTCGTTATTGTCTTATTACTAGCAACCAATAGTACTTTCACTAGGTATCTGTCCCCTCCTTGTACATCATCCCGTGTTATGTTTGCCAAGATATATATTCAAAGCTGATAAGAAGGTGGAGGCACTGGAGGCTGCAACTCGCGGGGGCATGACCGTCAGGTCCAGGACCACTGCAGACTCCCCCTCCTCTGAGTCCCACCCCACGTCAGAGTCTGGAGAAACAATTTCAATCATTTTCTTTGAGTTTGTCTGTGAACTTGATTATGCATTAAACATTTCATTGTGCAGCCATATTCATTTGATATGTTTTTCTGTTGGCAGTCAAATAAATGCTGTGATTTACCGGGTGATTTAGATGAGTATTAATCTCCCATGGGGGACAATGTCTAATGTGGTCCAACATTATGAAGTGATCATCTGGGGTTATTGTTACATGTTTGTGGTCCTAAATCAATCATAGCCGGCCACATGATGTTGGGAATGTTTGCTTCACTCGCAGCCACATGTTACAGTAGGCTATGTCCGTGTATGCCCAACCCTAGATGCACAACACGTAGCTAAAGTAGGCTACTAAGCTGTAGGAGCAAACAGACAAACGTAGGCGATTTATACCTTCCGAAGAGGATTGCCTTCCTCACGTGGACCTCACCAACTAGCACATGCACCTCCGTCTCCGAAAAGTTCCTCTTCTTTGCTCTTCGTTCCATGTTTCATTGTACCGCCTGGGTGCTCCACGCTACCTTTTTAAGCCGGTTCCTTCCGGGAAACCACGTTTGTCCACTCACGGTTGTGACCATATATGGTTGGATTAGGGCGTGGAGGGGGCGGAACACGGGGCGCGTGCGCGTACGCTCCCTTCCCCGCCCGTCTCGGATTTACCGTGCAGAAAAGGGCATACGACATTTTTGATAGATCCGAAAAGCGTGTAAATATTCTCGTCGTACGCTACATTGTGCATTTTCCGCGTTTTCGTCGTACGCCCTCTTTTACACCTGAATTTACACGCTCTTTGATAAATGAGGCCCCCCAGATGTAAAAACAACAACATCAAAACAACAGCGCTAAGGGACAATGCGGTCCAGACACCTCGGGTGTCCAAGTAATCTGTTTGTTTGGATAAGTGGATGAGACTCCGGCCGGATGGAGGGAGGGAGGGATGGAGGGATTGGGAGATTGAGGGATGGAGGGATTGAGGGATGGAGGGATGGAGGGATTGAGGGATGGAGGGATGGAGGGATTTCGGCGCTGGAGGTTGCTGTTCATTTGAGGCAGGGGGGTGTGTTGACATGAGGGGGGCTAGTCAGATCCCCTGCCCCCCCTTCTGGAGATCATCTCTTCAGATTGGGTTATTCTAATCTGCTTTATGTCAGATTATCAAACTAATCATGGCTTGTGGTGACAACGCAGGGAGGGAGGTTGGTGTTCATGACTCTGTAATAGTGTGTGTGTGTGTGTGTGTGTGTGTGTGTGTGTGTTACAGTCACAGCACAGACACACAGGAGCAGCGCTGGCCTGAGATCCCACCCAGACAAGCAGCTCAATATTCAATATTCCATAACATGTGCATTTACTTCACAGCAGCTCACACACACTGACCCCCCCCCCCCCCCCCCCCACACACACACACACACACACCCACACACTCACACACACACACACACACACACACATGCATACGTTGACACCCCTGTCCTGAAGTACATAAATAAACCAATAAAGATATGATGTGTTCAAACAAGACGTCCGTGTGTAAAAGCCTGTAAATCAGCCTTTGATAGGCCTTTAATGAACTCATAAATGAACGCAGGGTGGCGAGACGGTGGGTAATAAATATGTCTGTACTGTACTTCTACTGTACCTGGGAGGGATGGAGGGAGGGAGGGAGGGAGGGGGAGGGGCCAGATGGGCTGGGGGCGTGGCCTGGTGTCATGCATGGATTTATAAGCCTATCACACCCCTTATTGTAATTTTATCGGCGGCTCATTTTCCATCCCCAGCAGGGAGGTTTATGGCTGATGCAAATAGATCCTCCACAACCACCGCCAACACCCACACCCTCTCTCTCTCTCTTCTCTTCTCCTCTTCACACCCATCCTCTGCTATAACCCCCACCCTTCTCTCTCTCTGTCTCTCTCTCCTGTCTTTCTCTCTCTCCTCTGTCTCTCTCTCTCCTCTCTCTCTCTCTCCTCTGTCTCTATCTCTCTCTCTGCTGTTTCTTTTTCTGTCTCCACTGTCTCTCTCCTCTATCACTATCTCCCTCTCATCCTCCTCTCCTCTGTCTCCTCTTCTTCTCCTCCTCTCTCTCCTCCTCTTGTCCTCTCCTCCTTCTCCTCCTCCTCCTCTGTGTCCCTCCTGTTAGCTGGCTGCAGTTACAGTTCCTGGTTGGGGGGGGGGGGGGGGGGGGGGCGGTTATCAGGGCCTGGGCAGGGGGGGGGTTGTCAGGGCCTGGTCAGGGAAGGGGGAGAGGGGGGGGGGTTATCAGGGCCTGGTCAGGGAGGGGGGAGGGGGGGGGGGGGGTTATCAGGGCCTGGTCAGGGTGGCACGTGGGGGTCAGGGGGCACTCTCCCATGTCCTAGTGTGGTTACTAATACACCAGCAGGGATAATCCCTCTGAGGTGTGTCAACATGGCCGACACCCCCCCGTAGTTCTCTATACTCTGATGATACCACATAATGCTCATCCTTAGCATGGTGGTGATTATCAGCAACGATACTGTAAACCCACAGATGTAGCCTACAGCACCAACACCGCCCCGGCCCCGGACCCACTGACCCCCCCTCAACGCCTGGGCCTAGGGCTCTAGGAGACGGGGTACAGGCTACGCGTTCAGGGTGATGTCACCGCACCATCCCATTCCATTTCCGCGGCGTGCACGGCGGCCTCGGACGATGCGATCGCTGGCGGTTGTATTATCGGCTAATTGACCCATTCTGGCTGCGGTGATTGACCTTGCTCATAAGGACAGAGTGGACTACAGCTGAGGCAGCAGAACGGCTGTAGGAGGTGGGGGGCTGGGGGGGGGGGGGGTGACTTTCAACATCTGATCTTCATGCCACTTACACAGTTCCCATATGTGTTGGGTTTGTGGAGATGGAGACAGAGAGGTGCTGGGCGGGATAGAGGTGAAGTAAGGACAGTGGTTTGGACATTATAGTGTAGCCTTATAGCCTTATAGTGTGGCTACTTTGGTCGTTTCTTTTGTCCGGTGCGTTTTTACTGTGATTAAAGTAAGTAAATAGGACTATTTTGTGTACCTGATTGAATATGATCATCACTTCGCCGTTGTAAACAGCATTACTAACAACGGTGAACATGTCACCGTTTTAGACGATGAGCAAGGTCTCCCCTGGCACCGGCCACCGCGCCGTCTATTCACGGGGAAATCTGCGTCATCGCCACGAAAACATCCCCGTTACTTTCGCGCAGCCGGATTCAGAAGCTCAAATCACGACCTGTGATGGATTATCTTTTCACCTTCCCTCCCTCCTCCTCCTCGCTCGGGAGGGACCAGGATGTACCGGTGGGAGGGAGGGGGGGGGGGGGGTATTTTGGGTTCAGGCAGGGACGTCCACATCACGACTGCGCGAGTCTGTGCTTTATCATTACGCACGTCGCCAGCATACTGACGCACCGCGATCAGATCAAATGATTGTGCGTCATCATACAACAGAAATAAATAATTTAACCACATTTGGGTCATGAAATTCCTGTTCTCCGTGTCACGGTGGTGGAGATGGTGAGAACCGCGCGGGATCTGCCCTCACGGCAGCCGGGAGCGAATAAACCTACGCACACACCGTCCAAATACACACACCGTCCAAATACACACACCGTCCAAATCCAACAGTGAGAAACGCTCGAGGCACCGGGAGCCCGAGCGCTTATAAATAGATCAGCGGGCGCGTGCGTTACGTAACCAAAGCCGCGCGCGTTGGCTCTCCTCTCTTTCCCACCGTCTCTGTCAAGCGCACAGTTGTTTACAATGATTCTGCACGAACCGACGCCAAGTGGAGAGAGAGGGAGGGAGGGAGGGAGGGAGGGGGGGGGGGGGTAGATACTAACACAGATCTATGGTTGTGGGGCAGGCTGGCTGGTTGGACGACGCAGAGGGAACATCGAGTTTTTCCTGCGTCAGAGGCCGGTTCGGACCCTCCCCCCGGTGCTGGCGTGTTTACCTCCCGGTTCGGACGGAGAGACCAGCCGCCCCCCTCCCTCCCGGCTTGTTTACCTCCGGGTTCAGACCCCCCACACTCCCGTCACGTTGCCGCGGTGGTGTTGTTTATGTATAGTTTCCGCCCAGTCCCCTGTATATCTATATCTATATTAGCCTGATAGTAGCCTAATAGCATCCTAATAACACGAAACAATAATGGCCTATCCAGGATCTATCATAAGGAAGGGGCTGGGAACTAATCAAAGACTAACGCATATCTCCCTTTATCATTTCCAAAGAATAGAATGTTTGCATTTATTCACTAGTGATGGACGGGGAGCCCAGGCCACCTATTTAAGAAAAGTGTGTGTAATTGTGTGTCTGTTTTCTTAATGACTTTATGATTGTTCCAGCACTTTGAAGTTGTTTCGCAATGAAACGTGCTCTATAAATAAATGAATGTATTTATTTAGCCTATCTATCTGGCCTATTTATTATACCGAGGATAATCTATTTATAGGATATTTAGGCTATTCAATCCCGCTTGTGCGCGAGTTCCTGATATTCGTTACGCGAAAACAACTTGGGGCAGTTATTTATACCTGCGTAATAACCTATAATAACCTGCGTATGTTCACGAACAGTATCCCGGGGAGTCGGAAGAGGGCAGAGCGAGTGTGTGTAGGAGGGTGGCAGCGTCGTTTCACTACCGTTCCCTTCCCACCAATGAGCCGAATGAGCTCAGCCGTGCACCGCCCCGGCGCGCTGCGTGTGGATCCTTCTCCTCCCCCCCCCCGTCCCTCTCTGTAACCAAAGCTGGATGTGTAGAGCGTCACGTGTTGTTTCTGTCCTGACTCCGGTCACTTAGCGATGCGTGTTATTTACAGTTCAGCTGCTCCAGAGGACACAAGTCGAACGGCTCCGGGACTCGGGGACTCCGGGAGAGCAGCGGACTGAAGCCGAGTTTTTTAACCTCAAAACGTCTCAACAAGTAAAGCAAAGTGAGAGTTGTATTTATTTATATCTCGTTTTTTTTGTTTGAAGGACGACGAGAATGGCGAGTCCGCCGAACACCGGGGGACACTCGCTTTCGAACAACGCGAACGTGAACAACAACAACATTAAGAAGTCGGGTTACCTCAAGAAGCAGAAACACGGACACAAGCGCTTCTTCGTGCTGAGGGAGCCGAGCGAGGGCTGCCCTGCCCGGCTG
>NC_140242.1:3527812-3549004 GCF_949987555.1 Borostomias antarcticus | reverse complement strand
GTATATGTGTGTTAGTGTAGTATCTGTGTGTTAGTGTAGTATCTGTGTGTTAGTGTAGTATCTGTGTGTTAGTGTAGTATCTGTGTGTTAGTGTAGTATATGTGTGTTAGTGTAGTATCTGTGTGTTAGTGTAGTATCTGTGTGTTAGTGTAGTATCTGTGTGTTAGTGTAGTATCTGTGTGTTAGTGTAGTATATGTGTGTTAGTGTAGTATCTGTGTTAGTGTAGTATCTGTGTGTTAGTGTAGTATATGTGTGTTAGTGTAGTATCTGTGTTAGTGTAGTATCTGTGTGTTAGTGTAGTATCAGTGTGTTAGTGTTGTTTATGTGTGTTAGTGTAGTATATGTGTGTTAGTGTAGTATCTGTGTGTTAGTGTAGTATATGTGTGTTAGTGTTGTTTATGTGTGTTAGTGTAGTATATGTGTGTTAGTGTAGTATCTGTGTGTTAGTGTAGTATATGTGTGTTAGTGTTGTTTATGTGTGTTAGTGTAGTATATGTGTGTTAGTGTAGTATCTGTGTGTTAGTGTAGTATATGTGTGTTAGTGTTGTATTTGTGTGTTAGTGTTGTATATGTGTGTTAGTGTAGTATATGTGTTTTAGTGTTGTATATGTGTTAGTGTAGTATCTGTGTGTTAGTGTAGTATCTGTGTGTTAGTGTAGTATATGTGTGTTAGTGTAGTATCTGTGTTAGTGTAGTATATGTGTGTTAGTGTAGTATCTGTGTTAGTGTAGTATCTGTGTGTTAGTGTAGTATATGTGTGTTAGTGTAGTATCTGTGTTAGTGTAGTATCTGTGTGTTAGTGTAGTATCAGTGTGTTAGTGTTGTTTATGTGTGTTAGTGTAGTATATGTGTGTTAGTGTAGTATCTGTGTGTTAGTGTAGTATATGTGTGTTAGTGTTGTTTATGTGTGTTAGTGTAGTATATGTGTGTTAGTGTAGTATCTGTGTGTTAGTGTAGTATATGTGTGTTAGTGTTGTTTATGTGTGTTAGTGTAGTATATGTGTGTTAGTGTAGTATCTGTGTGTTAGTGTATTATCTGTGTGTTAGTGTAGTATATGTGTGTTAGTGTAGTATCTGTGTGTTAGTGTAGTATATGTGTGTTAGTGTAGTATCTGTGTGTTAGTGTAGTATCTGTGTGTTAGTGTAATATCTGTGTGTTAGTGTAGTATATGTGTGTTAGTGTAGTATCTGTGTGTTAGTGTAGTATCTGTGTGTTAGTGTAGTATCTGTGTGTTAGTGTAGTATATGTGTGTTAGTGTAGTATCTGTGTGTTAGTGTAGTATCTGTGTGTTAGTGTAGTATCTGTGTGTTAGTGTAGTATCTGTGTGTTAGTGTAGTATATGTGTGTTAGTGTAGTATCTGTGTTAGTGTAGTATATGTGTGTTAGTGTAGTATCTGTGTTAGTGTAGTATCTGTGTGTTAGTGTAGTATATGTGTGTTAGTGTAGTATCTGTGTTAGTGTAGTATCTGTGTGTTAGTGTAGTATCAGTGTGTTAGTGTTGTTTATGTGTGTTAGTGTAGTATATGTGTGTTAGTGTAGTATCTGTGTGTTAGTGTAGTATATGTGTGTTAGTGTTGTTTATGTGTGTTAGTGTAGTATATGTGTGTTAGTGTAGTATCTGTGTGTTAGTGTAGTATATGTGTGTTAGTGTTGTTTATGTGTGTTAGTGTAGTATATGTGTGTTAGTGTAGTATCTGTGTGTTAGTGTAGTATCTGTGTGTTAGTGTAGTATCTGTGTGTTAGTGTAGTATATGTGTGTTAGTGTAGTATCTGTGTGTTAGTGTATTATCTGTGTGTTAGTGTAGTATATGTGTGTTAGTGTAGTATATGTGTGTTAGTGTAGTATCTGTGTTAGTGTAGTATCTGTGTGTTAGTGTATTATCTGTGTGTTAGTGTAGTATATGTGTGTTAGTGTAGTATCTGTGTGTTAGTGTAGTATATGTGTGTTAGTGTAGTATCTGTGTGTTAGTGTAGTATCTGTGTGTTAGTGTAATATCTGTGTGTTAGTGTAGTATATGTGTGTTAGTGTAGTATCTGTGTGTTAGTGTAGTATCTGTGTGTTAGTGTAGTATCTGTGTGTTAGTGTAGTATCTGTGTGTTAGTGTAGTATATGTGTGTTAGTGTAGTATCTGTGTGTTAGTGTAGTATCTGTGTGTTAGTGTAGTATCTGTGTGTTAGTGTAGTATCTGTGTGTTAGTGTAGTATATGTGTGTTAGTGTAGTATCTGTGTTAGTGTAGTATCTGTGTGTTAGTGTAGTATATGTGTGTTAGTGTAGTATCTGTGTTAGTGTAGTATCTGTGTGTTAGTGTAGTATCAGTGTGTTAGTGTTGTTTATGTGTGTTAGTGTAGTATATGTGTGTTAGTGTAGTATCTGTGTGTTAGTGTAGTATATGTGTGTTAGTGTTGTTTATGTGTGTTAGTGTAGTATATGTGTGTTAGTGTAGTATCTGTGTGTTAGTGTAGTATATGTGTGTTAGTGTTGTTTATGTGTGTTAGTGTAGTATATGTGTGTTAGTGTAGTATCTGTGTGTTAGTGTAGTATATGTGTGTTAGTGTTGTATTTGTGTGTTAGTGTTGTATATGTGTGTTAGTGTAGTATATGTGTTTTAGTGTTGTATATGTGTTAGTGTAGTATATGTGTGTTAGTGTTGTATATGTGTGTTAGTGTAGTATCTGTGTTAGTGTAGTATCTGTGTGTTAGTGTAGTATATGTGTGTTAGTGTAGTATATGTGTGTTAGTGTTGTATTTGTGTGTTAGTGTAGTATGTGTGTTAGTGTAGTATGTGTGTTAGTGTAGTATCTGTGTGTTAGTGTAGTATGTGTGTTAGTGTAGTATGTGTGTTAGTGTAGTATCTGCGTCTCTCTCATTAACTAATAGCTGTGATACTCCTCTGTCAGGGAGATGTGCCCGGCCCCGCCTCTCTTTCCCGCCACGCCACGCTCCATCGCCACGCTCAGCTGTCACAGGCCGTCGCCGCCGCGACCAATCAGGCTCCTCTGAGGGATTATGCAAATGTGACCGCCGGGGACCAGCACGCCGCACCCAAATGCACGCTTTCCATGGAAATACCACAGCATTAGACATGGCCTCTCTCTGTTAAACCCCCCCCCCCCCCCCCACACACACACACACACACACACACACACGCACACACACACACACACACACACACGCACACACACACACACACACACACACACACACACACACACACACACACACACACACACACACACACACAGGATGCACCACAGGGTCAAAGTTTAACAATGCACCAATAAAACACCAGTCCTTACAACCTTGATTTTATGAGGCCCAATCAAATGGCAACTCCCGATGACTGCCCTCCCACTGTTTACATCAACCCACAAGCAGAGGTGGATGTGGGAAGTGATAGCCAATCAGGAGTTACTCTGTCCGGAGGCTGTGTCCATCTTAGCTGGAGACTTCAACCATTGCAACCTCAAAACAGCACTTTCAGCATGTGTCCTGTGCAACCAGGAAGACCAAAACACTGGACTACCGCTACACCACCATCAAGAGGGATATAGCGCAATTCCCAACACACGAACACTTGTGAACTTCTACCTCAGCATTATCGAGAGAACCCTGACTAGAGGCATCACAGCCTGGTACGGCAACCCCACCACCCACGACAGACCACCATCCAGAGGGGGGGAGGGAGACAGCGCAGAAGATCATCGGAGTGAAGCTCCCAGCCATCGAGGATCTCTACAACCAACACAGCTGCAAGAAGGCCATCTCCATCACCGAAGGCACCAACCACCCCAGCTACTATACCTACCTGTTCACCGGAGAGACAAAAGATGGCTGAGCATCAGGACTGCAATGGAAAACTGCAGTAGACTAACATTGAAGACCCCCCCAGGTCAGACCCCCTCCTCCCCCGACTGGTCTGTTCTGGCGGACCGGTCTCTCAATCGTTTTTACATTTTAATGAGAGTAAAACTGAAGTCATGGTGTTTGGTCCCAATTCCCATGATGCTCCTTCCATGGACTTAGGCCCCCTACAACCCTACTCTAAACCTCTGGTTACAAACCTTGGTGTCAAACTGGACTGTGATTTTAAGATGGACAAGCAAATAAACTCGGTGGTCAAATCTAGTTTTTACCAGCTCAGACCGTTGGCCAAAGTAAAGAAAGTGGTCTCATCTAATGACTTTGAACGTCTTATACATGCTTTTATTACTACCCGCCTGGACTACTGTAATGGACTCTATTGGTGCCAGCCAGACCTCCCTCTCGAGGCTACAGCTGGAGCAAAAGGCTGCAGCTCGCCTCCTTACTGGCCGACAAAAACTAGAGCACATTTCCCTCATCCTGCCTTCTGTCCACTGGCTCCCTGTTCAGTTCAGAATCCATTTGAAGATATTATTGTTTGTTTTTAATGCGCTCCGTGGGGCTGCTCCACCGCATATTGCCGACCTTTTGCGATTTTATGTTCCTTCAAGGTCACTAAGGTCTGCTGACCAACTGCTCCTAGTGGTCCCTAAGACCAAGCTTAAGTCCCGGGCTGACGGTGCTTCCTCGGCGGCAGCCCCCAGATTGTGGAATGGGCTTCCCCTGCAAACTAGGTCGTCCCCCACACTCAATGTTTTTAAATCTTGCCTGTAGACGCACCTATAGGCCTTAGCATTCAACTCAGGGTGAGTCTATATCCCCCCCCACCCCTTTTCCTCTTCCATCCTTTTCCTGTACTTGATCTGCCCTGTGCTTTTATTCTTTTATTCTTTTAATTCTTTTATTCTTTTATTCTTTTTACTCTGTTATTCTTCTTCATGCTCCTGATCTGCCCTGTGCCTTTATCTTGTGCTTATACCTTCTATGTGTTAAATGTGTATTGTATTGTGTTCATTTGTTAAATGTGTTCACCATGTACAGCACTTTGGTCAACTGTTGTAATTTAAATGTGCTCTATAAATAAAGTGGATTGGATTGGATTACATTACATCATAGTCATAAACTGTTGTTTTTATCCAAAGCGACTTACAAGAACTCACAAGTGCATCTCCTTTCTAAAACAAGTGACTAAGAGCATAATATAGTCCTGACTAAGAGCATAATATAGTCCTGCCTAAGAGCATAATATAGTCCTGAAGGCAAAGTGCAAGAATAGTAAATTAAAAATACAATAGAAATACAATCAGTACAATACAATAGGTGCTTATGAGGGAGGATTGTTGTAGTACTTCTTGAAGAAATGAGTTTTGAGCCTGCGGTGAAAGATAGGCATCCATGATCAGATGGGGTAAGTACATGAGCTACAGATAGTATAGTATATTGCCAGTTTGGGAACCTTTAAATGTCTAGCTGAGTGGAACTGGAATGAGGAACTGATCAGCTCTGATAAGCTACTGTAAGGCCAAGCGATGACAAGAACTCCAATGTACCTGTACTTGTTAGACATGGCTAATTAACTTTCTGTTCTGTAGAAATGTCACTATTGAGACGCTCATCCTCCCCACACACACACATACATACAAACACACACATACAATGTCAATGTCATTTTATTTATATAGAATCATTCATACAGATCAATGTAGAGCATTGTCATCTGTGTAGCTATGGTAGCTAATATTGTGCCTCCTAATGACATCACGTAAGGGTAGCATATGTAGACTGAAAAGTAGGGGCGCTAGAACGGATCCTTGTGGGACCCCACATGTCACTGAAGTGTTTTTTGAACTGTGATCACCAAGGGCAACAAAAAACTCTTGGCCAATTAGGTAGCTCCTGATGTTATGATCTAAACTGTACAAAAATGCACTCAGGTCCTGAAGGACAAGGACAGACAGCTTTTTTGTATCAGCGTTGATTCTGAGGTCATTTACAACCTTGACCAGTGCTGTCTCCATGCTATGATGAGAGGGAAAACCAGACTGAAAAGTGTCAAGGATGCAATTTGCATCTAGGGAGTGATTTAACTGTTTGAATACAATGTTTTATAGAATTTTACCTAAAAATGGGAGGTTGGAAATTGGTCTAAAATTACTGAGTACTGAGGAGTCTAGGTTGTTTTTCTTCAGGAGATAAGTGAATGACGATGGATGGATGGATGGATGGATGGAGTTTTAAGATCCAATGGGAAAAGACCTGTACTGAGGGAACAGTTAACAATGGCTAAAGTGTCCTCAGACACAGAGTTAAAAATAGTCTTCCAAAAACTTGGTGGGAATAGGATCGAGAGAGCATGATGACTTAAGTTGTGACACCACAGTGTCTCTGTGTCAACCGGTGCAAACAAGTTCATCCCACAGTTCACTGGAGGAGAGTCATCAAGCAAAACATTTGGTCTTGCCTGGGTGATATTCATCCTAATGTCATTTATCATATCTCTTAAAGATCTTCCAAATTCCTTACATTTGGAAGTAGAGAACATGTTGACAGGTGTGTAGTAGGAAGCAAGGTTTATGAGGCTGTCAACTGTTGAAAAAAGCACCCTGGAATTGTTATGATTTTTAGAGATCAATTTTGAGAAATTATCTCTCCTAGCATTTCTTCTAGCCTTGTTACAGGCATAGAGATGTCCTTTATGGATATCATCGTGAACCTGCAGCTTAGTCTTTCTCCATGGAGCTTTTTGTTTGGCCGTGACCTTTTTCAATTTCATAAGTGCTACAGAGTCAAGGGCAGCACTCAATTTGACATTTGTTACGCCAGGTCTTAGCTTGTAGTTAGAGCTAGGGGCAGACTGATGGAGGGGGGGGTGGTTTGTTGCTCATTAGCGGCTCATGGGAAACAGCTGGGAACCGGGTACCGGTTGGGACAACACGCCGACCAAACGAGGACCAAGAGAGGCCACCGTGCTATTGAATTCTTTTCTTCCCCATAACTATGGACTTAAATGAACACCCTTTTTAAACTATAACTGAACGGACCATCGAGGAGCGAGCTGGCTGCGCATCTATTCCGGGGCTGTGGTAGCGGGCCCATCGGCGTGGAGCTGGTCGAGTTCCTACCTGGGCTGAGGTAGCGGGCCCATCGGCGTGGAGCTGGTCCCAGTTCCTACTCCGGGGCTGTGGTAGCGGGCCCATCGGCGTGGAGCTGGTCGAGTTCCTACCTGGGCTGTGGTGAGTAGAGCGACCCTTTCCCCCCTAACTAGGTTAGCTTGCTCACCCAGGAAAGCTCAGGCATACTGGACACGTCTACCTACACGCAGGGAGAGATGTTCAGGTTACTGGCTGACTAGTCTTGTAGAGTCATTTGAATTACGAGCCAGGAAGTTGCTGCTAAGAAGGTTGGACATTGCTTGGGTGGACTATACACAGTTACTATCAGAACTAGAGGCTGGCACTTCTAACCTTACAGCATGATGTTCAAAAGAGGTAAAATCATCAAAGGAAATGCTCCTGCAGCTCAGAGCATCTGTAGCTATGGTGGCTGTCCCTACTCCTTTTTTCCACTTCTAGTAGACTGAGAGAAACCATAGTTCAGACGAGATCACTTTTGTCAAATTTGAACATTTATTATACAAGCGGCATAATACATGCATATGAATTTTTGGCGGTGTGCTCTGTCCGGGGGGGCCCCCTGCCTTCCACCGCGTGGAGCGCGTTAGCAGGGGGAGGCAATCTAGGTGTTCCCCCCCTCTGGGCCAAGCCCTTGGCCCAGAGAGCCAGGAAGGGGGAACGGCATCTAGCCCCCTGCCTCAATGACGATCAGAGTGGGCTGCGATCGGGAAGACGCTCGGAGGTAACTCAGCCCACTAAGACCGTCAAAGAGTGCCACAGGAGGACTGCTGTACATTATAGTCCCTGGTCCCCACGGGCCGACGCCCGTGGGTTCCGCGGGAGATACAGCCTCGTGTCTCTGCTTCCATGGCGCCCGCCACGGAAAGCCACAGAGACCAGCTAGCGGCTACTCTGGCATCCACCGGCCGACGCTGGTGGAATACCTGCAAACTACCCCGGACAGAGAGCGACGATGACAACAGACGACATCGACATACGCAGGAGGAGCAGGGGAGGAGGTGGGGCGAGCATGCAATGCACAACAGCAGTAAAGCAAGCGCGAACAATGACATGTTTTGACAGCTTAAATACATGCGCTCTAGTGAGCTGACCAATGCTATGACAGCTACAGTCAGCTGGTGCTGCGTCATGCGTGACTGATTAACCTCTGCTGACCCCCCGGCCCTGACGTACGTTCCTCGGCTGAATTTGCGTCGTTGACTTCATTTCAGACGAGATCACTTTTGTCAAATTTGAACATTTATTATACAAGCGGCATAATACATGCATATGAATTTTTGGCGGTGTGCTCTGTCCGGGGGGGCCCCCTGCCTTCCACCGCGTGGAGCGCGTTAGCAGGGGGAGGCAATCTAGGTGTTCCCCCCCTCTAGGCCAAGCCCTTGGCCCAGAGAGCCAGGAAGGGGGAACGGCATCTAGCCCCCTGCCTCAATGACGATCAGAGTGGGCTGCGATCGGGAAGACGCTCGGAGGTAACTCAGCCCACTAAGACCGTCAAAGAGTGCCACAGGAGGACTGCTGTACATTATAGTCCCTGGTCCCCACGGGCCGACGCCCGTGGGTTCCGCGGGAGATACAGCCTCGTGTCTCTGCTTCCATGGCGCCCGCCACGGAAAGCCACAGAGACCAGCTAGCGGCTACTCTGGCATCCACCGGCCGACGCTGGTGGAATACCTGCAAACTACCCCCCAAAGAACACACCAGCAACTCCGCGGCCCGCATGCGCAGAAGGGTTGACGGAGAGCACTCTGACATGAGCCAGACAACATTTAATTGTGCACCAACCACATGACCACCTGAATACGCAGTAACCCCCCAACCCAATGTCACAGTCCACTCATAGCTCTCTGGGCATCCAGAATGTCCTGGACTCCAGGCCGTAGGTAGCGTTCATAAGCGGATGAGGACCATCGGCCCATGGACTTCGGGGTAGACACCGGGGCGATGCGGCGGCGGTGGTTGCCGCTCCTATGCGGAGGGAGTGCACAGTGTACCGGTCCGGTGGGAGCCCACACGCCAGGCAGAGGGTGCGGAGTCCGGCGGCGAACCAGGCTCAGGTCATGGGCTTTGCCTCTCTGGCCTGGGGCCAGCTCGTCAGGTAGGAACTCATTGAGGACAGAGGACAAAACAAGGTGTTAGTGCCTGATAAGGAAACGTTCACGCCGGCACCGGCTCAGTCCGCCTTTGAATGCTGCAGGTGCAGGACGAATAGAGCGCGTGCAACGTGACATCTGCCCGAGTGAGGTCGTGCGCGGGGTTGAATGACAATGTGCGTGTAGAATATTCACCGACCTTAAGGAACCCATAGAAAGCTGTGAGAATGACTGTTTCTAACATTAAATCCGAGTGACCACCAAAACACCCCTGCCTCAACCGTGCGATTAACCGATGAACGAGCGAAGGAGTGAAGGGAAGACGTATAACCATGCCTTGGGGATGCTCTTCGTGATGCCACTAAGGAGGAGCTGGACGGATCGGTTCCCCAGCAGAGAAACGGTGGAGGGGTCCAGGCATTGCATGTGGAATGAACACCTGCAACAATACTCTTAACCGACTGAGGCCGCAGCCGCCTAGACACGACACAATGAACTATGAAGCAGATAGTATTGAATATTTTCGTATGCCGATGAAGGGGTCCAGCAGCGCATGCGAATTTGTACGCCTGCTACGACACGTTCGACCGGTCGAGGCCGCAGCCGTCTGGATCCAACACGATGGACAATAAATGCTGATAAACCGAAACGCTAGCGGGCACGAAGGTTCATCAAATGTGGAGCAGAATGCAGCGAAAAGAGACCATGCAGTCGCATTGGTCAATGCAGTCCGGGCCAGACCAGCTCTCATGCATCGGGCAGCGGATACAGTAGGGCACGAGGCATCGCTTGGTCCAGAACCATCTGCTGAAGAGGCAGATCAGGCCGGACAGGGCCGCCCGCAGCCGGGCACAGTCTGCAGAACTCTGTAAATCAAACAGGGAAGCAAGTCTGCGATTCGATCGTTGAGGCCGGGGACGAGTATGCGTGGAAAATAATTTCCCCCTGCCCGGACAGCCATGCGAGCAGCGCATGAATTATAGACTAACGGAATGTACGAACGATCATAGTCGATAAATACACAGTGCACCGTTATGCAGAAGAGAAGCGTTTCCTAGATCACTGAGGGGCCCCGCAAAATATTAGCGACGATAGAGAACGCACGTCGCGCATAACGCCCTATCCATCGTCCAGTCGACAAACCGATATGTCATGCACGCAGCATTATAATCAGGTGATTAGTCTTTGAAATAAAGCAGAGGGCTAATGCGAAGAGCAATGCAGGATACCAACGCATCGTAAAATGACACATCCGACATTGAAGCGTGACCAGCGCAGCATACATCCCTTTTACATTTAGAAATAAAAGCCTGTAAACCCTGCCCCAAACACCGCGGAGGAGCAGGCGACGAACGTAAATGGGGGAAGGAATAAGCACCGCGTTAAACCGAAACAGCCAGGATAGATGCGCACACGCAGCAGATTGCAGAGCATAATGGCTTGTATCAATTGATGACAATGCACAATTTACGGTACGTTGCCCTAAGGAACCATGCAGTAGCCCGATGCTACTGACCCGAACTATTTATAAAGCCAATAAACTGCAATAATTGGTAAGGCATCATCGCCGTCGTTGTCCCCGAACGAGGTTTGGAAATGCCTAAGCAATCGGCCATACAAGCCAGGCCTACCAGACAGGCGAGACAGCCTTAATATTATTATAATACGTATCGTTCCTTTATCTCTTTACTTACATACATTTATTTATTTCTCATTTATTTATTTTTATTTTTTACATTGTTGTAGCTCCGAAAGCAATTTCCATGCGATCATGAACGTCAGGTCCCTACCAGAATTCCTCTCGTCTTTGTAGGGGTGGGACGTATACCCACCTCCCAAGTCCTCAGGAAAGCGCACTGAGCCGCCTCAGGGCATGAAATGCGCTATCAACAAGCTTAGATTGATTGATGGGGACACAGCTAGCATTAGCCACACCGAACGGCTAACGCTAGCTGTGTGGCGGCACTCGCAATATGGGTGCTAGCGAGTAGAGAGCAGTTCAGCTGGAACCCTCGGGCTGCAACAATGAACGCGAGAATCATGAGCTAGTATTAGCAATCTAACATGATGAATCATGAGCTAGTATTAGCAATCTAACATAATGAATCATGAGCTAGTATTAGCAATCTAACATAATGAATCATGAGCTAGTATTAGCAATCTAACATAATGAATCATGAGCTAGTATTAGCAATCCAACATAATGAATCATGAGCTAGAATTAGCAATCTAACATAACGAATCATGAGCTAGTATTAGCAATCTAACATAATGAATCATGAGCTAGTATTAGCAATCTAACATGATGAATCATGAGCTAGTATTAGCAATCTAACATAATGAATCATGAGCTAGTATTAGCAATCTAACATAATGACGCCCCGACGTGCAACACGGGAACCTTGACGAACGCCAGCTAGTGAGCAACGAGCGGCATGCCTGTCATGCAGCCAGCGAATCCACGAACGAGCCGCGAGGGGAGGACTTAGACGAACCAATACATAGAGAATCCACACAGCACCACCACGCACGAAACCGCAAACATTTCAATGGTGAACGCACCCGGCGCACATCGACAGTGAGGAATGCGGCAGACGAGGCACGGACAACCTCCGACATAGCGGGCCATGAATGAAACCCAGTGACCGGCGCGTAGCAATGCCTAAACGGACTCCAACGCAAGCTATGCGAGCAACCATACGCAAGTATGGCACGACGGTGCTACAGGGAGACGGGCACCTCGGCCTCGGAAGCCGGCGCTCCACGACGCCAGTAAACGGACCCCCAAACCACGGACCGGAGAGACGACGCGGGCAGAGGAACGCAAGAGCAGAGACGCGGAAGCAGCGAGGACACCGCGGGCAGCAGGTAGCAAACGCACCAAATCACAATATGAGCACGGAACGCGAGCAAGACGCGGAGCAGCGAGCGCGCAGAGCAATAGCAGAAATAGCAGGAATGGCAGCGGACGCCAGAGCAGAGAACGCGGAAGCAGCGAGCATGCAATGCACAACAGCAGTAAAGCAAGCGCGAACAATGACATGTTTTGACAGCTTAAATACATGCGCTCTAGTGAGCTGACCAATGCTATGACAGCTACAGTCAGCTGGTGCTGCGTCATGCGTGACTGATTAACCTCTGCTGACCCCCCGGCCCTGACGTACGTTCCTCGGCTGAATTTGCGTCGTTGACTTCATTTGGGAGAAGAGGCTTCAATTATAGGGAAGAGGGATTTTCCTAGTGATGATGTCAAAAACGTCATCAAAAGCGTCACTCGAACTTGGATTTCCGCCGCCAAATTTGTGAGGAAAGAATCTCCCCCGACCAGATCCAACCACAGCTGCTGACGTCAAACCAAGATGGCTGCTCTGCGCATCAACAATAAGTGAAAGCTGTAGTAAGAGTGTCTATTATCTCATTAAATCAGTCGTACACACAGGACTGTCCAACTTCTATCAGTGGACAATGTTGCTATGAAGTTCATTATGCGCAAAATAGCACATAGTGTGTTGTTAACAACTGGTATTGCTAACAACAGCTAGCTTGGCTAACTTGTCTAGAACTACAAAGATGAGGCTTAAGTGGAGTTTTCACCTTTTGTTTCCGGAAAGCGGTCAACTTGGGAATGACGTCAATCACAACTTGTAACAAGAAAGTCCTACTTCTCAGACCACTGGAACACAGCATTAGTCTGTGTGTGTTCTCCTCTGGGCTTGAGGAGTCGTTTCCTCTACCTGGACCAGGGCCAAGCCTGTCTACAGACACCTGCGTCAGCTCCAGCACACACACACACACACACACACACACACACACACACACACACACGCACACGCACACACACACACACACACACACACACGCACACGCACACACGCACAAACACACACACACACACACGCACACACACACACACGCACACACACACACACACACACACGCACACACATGCACACACCAGGGCAAGAACGCCTGTTTGTCCTCTTTCTGCCGCCCCTCCCCTCTCCTCCCTCCCTCTCTCTCTCTCTCTGTCGGCCTGCCGGACTGTTTCATCTCAGAGAGAGAGAGACACACACGTGACATCCTTCCTGTGTTTTTGGCCTGCAGGTCACACTGCCCTCAGGGTCAATATGGCCTCCGATTCACTGCCTGCGACACACACACACACACACACACACACACACACACACACACACACACACACACACACACACACGCCGTCACAGTCTTTTGTTATTGGTAAGGTTACAGAAAGGGCATTCTTGTTTTGGGTGGAAACAAACTAATTGGATGAACCCTGCCGCTGATTAACATCAACCAGTGAGACCCAGCAGATCCTCCAATGCCAGCGGACTACTGGCTGGCGGTTCTTTACGCGTGACGTGGTTCCCGCAGGTCCGGTTCCCTCCAGCCGGTGCTGTCCGGACCTCCGCTGAGCCGGGGGAACCAGAGGAGCGCGGCCGGGGTTTAGACGGACGGACGTCTGTCCTCCGTGGCCTCGGGGGATCTGCTGTTTGTATTTCCAGTCCAAACATGACGCGCTGTTTGTCAGGGCCCGACGGCGAGGGGAACAGTCAAGGTTGTCGGACCGGCACGCCGTCCCCCCCCCCCCCGGCGTCACTCCCCCCCCCCCCAGCGTCACTTCACCCCCCCCCCCCCCCACCCGACGTCACTTCACCCTGCGCTATTAGCTGGGTGGGCGTGGCCTGCGTCACGCGTGTGCTCTGTAGGTTACGGTCGGCCACTGGGCCACGCCCCTGCTGAGCTATGTCATGGTTACGCTGCGTCATGGAAATCAGGAGGCCTGTCACACTCTCCGATGAGTGTGTGTGTGAGTGTGTGTGTGTTGACAGCTCTGAGTTCCTCTGAGGAACACCGTGCTACTGTAGGAGAGAGTCTAGATTAGAAACTGAGATCCAATTACAGCAGCGTTACTTTCTGTTCCTGATGGGGGAACACACACACACACATATACACACACACACACACACACACTCACACACACGTGCACACACACACGCACACACACACGCACGCACGCACGCACACTCCACACATACATACACACACGCACACACATACACACACTCCACACATACATACACACTCCACACACACAAACACACACACACACACGCAAACTGACAGTAAAGTGTAGGATAAAAATAAGACAGTTCTTCTGTCAGCACCTTCAGACATCGGCCACCTGCTGCTGGACCCGTCAGACCCAAAACAGCTGGGTCCATTAGACCCAAAACAGCTGGGTCCATTAGACCCAAAACAGCTGGACCCGTCAGACCCAAAACAGCTGGACCGTCAGACCCAAAACAGCTGGACTGTCAGACCCAAAACAGCTGGACACCGGCTTCGTCTGTCCTCATCACGTCTGCATCACACACACACACACACACGCACACACACACACACACACACACACACACACACACACACACACACCCCCACACACAGTCTCTCACACACACCCCCACACACAGTCTCCTCACACCAAGGTTATTATAGTTAATGAAAACTAACTAAAAAATGAAAACTAGGTGTGAAAAAACATTTTAGTTAACTGAAATAAAAATAAAAACTAGGCTTTACAAAAAAACGATAACTAACTAAAACTGTATTGTGTGTTTACAAAACTAACTAAAATAAACTAAAATTGTAGAGAAAATGTCCTTAGTTTTAGTCTTTTTCATTTCATACATAAGCCTAGTATTTTGGGTGGATATTAAATCTATCCTCCAGTATTTCTTTAGCTGTGCCCCTGCGCAGAAGTAATCTGACGTTCGCCAGATGGTTTGTTTTGCACAGAGTGAAACAACATGAGCTCACAAGATCAGAATGGTCTCACGAGGCTAGCGCAGAAAAAAAACAACTAAAACTAATACTGAAACTAATAAAAACTAAACTAAAACTAAGCATTATCAAAAAATAAAAAATCAGCTCAGTGTGAGATGTTTCTCAGGGCAGGTCAGAGTAACTGATCTAGGGTCAACTCAGTGTGAGGTGTTTCTCAGGGCAGGTCAGAGTAACTGATCCAGGGTCAGCTCAGACCCAGCCAGCGGCCAACTCTCACGACAGCACAGCATTCCTATGGCAACAGGGATACTGTGAGATGTCCGAGTGTTTCATCAGGCATGTGTGATCTTACTAAATATAGCTGTCACCACATAGCTGTAGCCAACACACACACACACACACACACACACACACACACACACACACACACACACACACACACACACACACAAACAGGATGGACTCAATGATTCTGTGATACAGACAGTTCTCCTCTCCTGTGCTGATTCACTGCAAAAGTCATTCTTGAGTGAGAGAGAGAGAAAGGGAGAGAGAGGGGGGGGGGGGGGGGGGAGAGAGAGAGAGAGAGAGGGAGAGAGGGAGAGAGAGAGAGAGAGAGGGGGGGAGAGACTACACAATCAGAAACACACACTCTAACACAAACACACACACGCACTCATACACACACACACACACACACACACACACACACACACACACACACACACACACACACACACACACACACACACACACACACACACAGTGAAGGTGTGTAATGGAGGCCAACTAGAGAAACAGTGCTTTTAATCCCAGCCTCAGGACAACCATTACTCTGTTCCAGGGAAACATGCACCGTTACAACCTACCCCTCCCCCCCACCCACCCACACTCTCCAGGAAACATGCACCTTTATAACCTCCCCCTCCCCCCCACCCACACACACTCTCCAGGGAACATGCACCGTTATAACCTACCCCTCCCCCTCCTCCTGCCCACACACACACTCCAGGAAACATGCACCGTTATAACCCCCCCCTCCCCCTCCCCCCGCCCACACACTCGTTATAACCTCCCCCTCCCCCCACCCACACACACTCGTTATAACCTCCCCCTTCCCCCACACACTCGTTATAACCTCCCCCTCCCCCACCCACACACACTTGTTATAACCTCCCCCCACCCACTCACACTCGTTATAACCTCCCCCTCCCCCCACCCACACACTCGTTATAACCTCCCCCTCCCCCACATACTCGTTATAACTTCCCCCACCCCCACACACTCGTTATAACCTCCCCCCACCCACACACGCGCTGCTGGCCCTCTGCTGGAAAGGTGGACAGTTGGGATGGAGGGCATCTCTCTCGCTCTCTCTCTCTCTCTCTGTTCTCATTAAAACCACGGCAGTAGTGTTAATTACATCACTTATGACTCTTAACTGGTCCAATTACTGGATTTAATTAGCTGGAGAACGCTTGATTAGAAAAGAGAATTACAAAAATGGAGAAGGGGGGGTGTATAATCTGCATGGCTGGTTAGGGTGGGGGTTGGGGGGGCAGGGGTGTATAGTCTGCATGGTTGGTTGGGGGGGGGGGGCAGACGGAGTGTCTGTGTCCTTATCAAACCGAGAGACAATTCAAGGCTGACGAGAAGGGAATGAATGGAACCTACTACTACTTCTACTACTACCCTCTGTTCGTGTTCTACTACATCCTGCTTCTTCTACTACATCCTGTTAATGGTCTACTACTACGACATCCTATTGCTGTTCTACTACTGCTACATCCTGTTCCTGTTCTACTACTACATCCTGTTCCTGTTCTACTACTACTACATCCTGTTTCTGTTCTACTACTACGACATCCTATTGCTGTTGTACTACTACATCCTGTTCCTGTTCTACTACTGCTACATCCTGTTCCTGTTCTACTACTACATCCTGTTCCCGTTCTACTACTACTACATCCTGTTCCTGTTCTACTACTACTACTACATCCTGTTCCTGTTCTACTACTACATCCTGTTACCGTTCTACTACTACTACATCCTGTTCCTGTTCTACTACTACATCCTGTTCCTGTTCTACTACTACTACATCCTGTTCCTGTTCTACTACTACATCCTGTTCCTGTTCTACTACTACATCCTGTTCCCGTTCTACTACTACATCCTGTTCCCGTTCTACTACTACTACATCCTGTTCCTGTTCTACTACTGCTACATCCTGTTCCTGTTCTACTACTACATCCTGTTCCCGTTCTACTACTACATCCTGTTCCCGTTCTACTACTACTACATCCTGTTCCTGTTCTACTACTACATCCTGTTCTTGTTCTACTACTACTACATCCTGTTCCCGTTCTACTACTACATCCTGTTCCCATTCTACTACTACATCCTGTTCCTGTTCTACTACTACATCCTGTTCCTGTTCTACTACTACATCCTGTTCCCATTCTACTACTACTACATCCTGTTCCTGGAGAGAGAGCCCTGTGGTACTGAGTCTGGTAGGAAGTGGACGCAGAGGGATGTGTAGCGCGATGTGTAGCATGACAGTCGGACAGAAGAAATCTCTTGAATCTCGCCTTGACAGAACATTTTGCTGGCTCTGTGTTTCCACATTCCCACAAGTGATTACTCCGCTGAGCGCACACTGGAAACGCTCAAGGAATTCCCACCAGGAATATTCACAGGCAACTCCATAGGAATAAAGTCCATAATAACACCATATGTTTGCATGTGGGAGGATGCGGATGGTAATGTAAACACTGACTCACAGCAAACACACAGGTCCTGGAAGTGGCATGCCCTGGAGAGAGAGAAACACAGAATCGCTTCACACATACACACACACGCACACACGCACGCACACGCACACACACACACACACACACACACACACACACACACACACACACACACACACACACACACACAGGTTACAGAAATACAACCGTTGCCTAGGAAACAGTAAAGGTTATTGACATTTTAATAAAGTTCCTGGCGGTTCTGTTTTCCATATGTTGTCACAATATTCCATATTTGTCTGCCTATGTGTGTGTGTATGTGTATGCGTGAGTGTGTGTTTATGTGTGTGTGTGTGTGTGTGTGTGTGTGTGTGCATGTGTGTGTGTGTGCGCATGTGTGTATGTAAAAAAGATGCAAAATACTCCCACAATCCACTGTACCTGTTAGTCTGGGTGCTGGGAACACAAGCTCATATAGATCAGGAGAAACAGAGTTCCGCACACCAGATAGCTCCCGTTAAAATGGATTTTTTAATGCGAGTGCTGTGACGCTTCAGACCCCAAAGGCTCTTCCTCAGACTTCCTGAGAGCGTGTGTGCGCGTGTGTGTGTGTGTGTGTTTGTGTGTGTGTGCGCATGTGGAACCACAACCAAGCTGAGCTTGACACACGTTTCCTTCCCAAAGACATTCTGACATTTAGTGTGATATAACATCAAATAATATGTCCTTTCTCTTACTGTCTTTCTTTTTATTTCAACACACACACACACACACACACACACACACACACACACACACACACACACACACACACAACTACAACGCATGGACATGGCCGTTAGTCATCCATCAGCTCTCTGGCTGGGGAAATTCCACTGTGTGTTTTGTGAAATGCTATCTCTGTCTGCCTCTATTCATCATTACATGTTCTGGGGAAAGAGCTCTCCAAAGGCCTCGTATGTTTCTGGTGGTGTGTGTGTGTGTGTGTGTGTGTGTGTGTATGTGTACAGTTTGTGTGTGTGTGTGTGTCTGTGTGTCTGTATGTGTGCTTCCTCAGCAGTATAGATTAATTGCTGTGTTAATTGGCTTCACCATCAAAGGCAGCCTTCAGATTTGCTGATGAATGAACAAGGGATGAGAAGGAGGAGTATTTCCCTGACTTCTGTCAGTGGTGAGGTCAGGGAGGAGGAGAGGAGGAGAGGAGGAAGTGGAGGAGAGGAGGAGAAGAGCACCGGCTCATCATCTATTCCTGGGTAAGTGTCTGTGATGTTCAGTCTGTTGTCCTCGCTAGAACGGTCTGTGTTCAGTCTGTTGTCCTCGCTAGAACGGTCTGTGATGTTCAGTCTGTTGTCCTCGCTAGAACGGTCTGTGATGTTCAGTCTGTTGTCCTCACTAGAACGGTCTGTGATGTTCAGTCTGTTGTCCTCACTAGAACGGTCTGTGTTCAGTCTGTTGTCCTCACTAGAACGGTCTGTGATGTTCAGTCTGTTGTCCTCGCTAGAACGGTCTGTGTTCAGTCTGTTGTCCTCGCTAGAACGGTCTGTGATGTTCAGTCTGTTGTCCTCGCTAGAACGGTCTGTGTTCAGTCTGTTGTCCTCGCTAGAACGGTCTGTGATGGTCAGTCTGTTGTCCTCGCTAGAACGGTCTGTGATGTTCAGTCTGTTGTCCTCGCTAGAACGGTCTGTGTTCAGTCTGTTGTCCTCGCTAGAACGATCTGTGTTCAGTCTGTTGTCCTCGCTAGAACGGTCTGTGATGTTCAGTCTGTTGTCCTCGCTAGAACGGTCTGTGATGGTCAGTCTGTTGTCCTCACTAGAAAAGTCTGTGATGTTCAGTCTGTTGTCCTCACTAGAACGGTCTGTGATGGCCAGTCTGTTGTCCTGGTTAGCACGGTCTGTGATGGCCAGTCTGTTGTCCTGGTTAGCACGGTCTGTGATGGCCAGTCTGTTGTCCTGGTTAGCACGGTCTGTGATGGCCAGTCTGTTGTCCTGGTTAGCACGGTCTGTGATGGCCAGTCTGTTGTCCTGGTTAGCACGGTCTGTGATGGCCAGTCTGTTGTCCTGGTTAAAGCAATCTGGTGGAGGAAGTGGTCTGCATCTGTTCTGCAGGGGTGAGTGCATCTCTGTGTGTGAGCAAGTGTGATTGTGTGTGTGTGTGTTCATGTGTGTGTGTTCATGTGTGTGTGTTCATGTGTGTTGTTCAGGTATTTGATTCTTCCAGTACCAATGGATGCCCTCTCCCAGTGTATTGAATAACTTTTACCACAGCATCCCTTCAGGTGTGTGTATGTGTCTGTGTGTGTGTGTGTGTGTGTGTGTGTGATGGATCTGTCAGCGTTCGACCAAGCCCTGCGTGTCTCTAATTGAAAACTGAGACAGTGCTGAGATGAAATTATTGATCGCCACGCTATCGCCACGGCAACGCCGGGGCGGCCTGTGGATTTGTGGGAAATGAGACGAGAGGGGAGCAGGAGAGAGAGGGGTCAGCGGAGGACAGAGGAGAGAGGGAGGAGGGAGGAGAGGGGGAGGGAGGAGAGAGAGAGGGGGGGGGTCAACGGGGGACAGAGGAGAGAGGGAGGAGGGAGGAGAGGGGGAGGGAGGAGAGAGAGAGGGGGGGGGGTCAACGGGGGACAGAGGAGAGAGGGAGGAGAGGGGGAGGGAGGAGAGAGAGAGGGGGGGGGGGGTCAACGGGGGACAGAGGAGAGAGGGAGGAGAGGGGGAGGGAGGAGAGAGAGAGGGGGGGGGGTCAACGGGGGACAGAGGAGAGAGGGAGGAGAGGGGGAGGGAGGAGAGAGAGAGGGGGGGGTCAGCGGAGGACAGAGGAGAGAGGGAGGAAGGAGGAGAGGGGGAGGGAGGAGAGAGAGAGGGGGGGGTCAACGGGGGACAGAGGAGAGAGGGAGGAGAGGGGGAGGGAGGAGAGAGAGAGGGGGGGGGGTCAACGGGGGACAGAGGAGAGAGGGGGAGAGGGGGGGGGGGGGAGAGAGAGGGGGGGGGGGTCAACGGGGGACAGAGGAGAGAGGGAGGAGAGGGGGAGGGAGGGACGGGAGGAGGGGAAGGTGGGAGGGAGGAGAGACAGAGGAAGGGAGGAGAGAGAGAGAGGGAGGGGAGGAGACAGGGAGGAGAGAGAGAGAGGTAATGGAAGGAGAGGAGAGAGGAGTGTAATGTGTGGGAGGAGAGAGAGAGAGAGAGAGAGAGAGAGGGGAGGAGACAGGGAGGAGGGAGGAGTGTAATGTGTGTGGGTGGTGCAGAGGGGCAGTAAAGGGGGGGGCGGGAGGGGGACATTAATGTTGCTCCATGAACAGGTTGATGGGCTGGGGGGGGGGGGGGGCAGTATACTGACACATCCATATGGCCCCCCTCAACCATGTTAAGAGCTGAACTCTAAACCTTTGGCTCCTATAAAGCCTGAATATATGTTATCTGTGTGTGTGTGTGTGTGTGTGTGTGTGTGTGTGTGTGTGTGCTGCTGTTCAGAGGGAGCATCCTTTAGCTGTCCGTGCTGAACCCTGACCTACAAGCCCGTCAGACACCAGCGAAACGCTCCAGTGA
>NC_140242.1:3512812-3522812 GCF_949987555.1 Borostomias antarcticus | reverse complement strand
GGGTGGGCAATGCGTTAAAATATTTCAACTTTTACGTTCCGTTTGCGTTGCGTTACAACCGGAAGTAGCTACATCTACAGAAGAAGAAGCTCTCTCTGGGGCTACGAACGTCAGCTAGCTCACTTAGCAAGCAAGCTAGCAGTAGGTAGCTAGCTAGATTAAATATTTAAGCTTATTTTTACAATTTAATACTTTATTTACAAACCTGGTAGATTGAGTTCGGCAGCCACCTTGGCCCAAGCATATATTTTTTGGGTTATATATCCCGATACAAATTGGATAAGTTGTCATATATAGCCGGTTGGCCAGCGACGGCAATAATTATTCTCTCTTCTCCATTGAAAACCCTAGATGGCCAGCGATATCTGAAATCCGGGGGTTCAAATTGGGTTATTTTGATAAACTGACCACATATTGAGAATCCTCGTAGTTACCTACTCACTTGAAAATATGATAAAATTTAAAAAAGTGACATATTACCTGTTGTATGGACAAAATCACGAGTGGTGTGTAATGGCGGTGTTTGAGAGGCTCGGCAACGAACACAGACCGTGACGTCAAGGATGCATGGGTTGTTTTTTTGTACAAGATGCGGCATGAGGACCGCGAGAGGGAGTTGCGCCACAACGCATTACCGCGACGCAATAATGTGCACGGGGCGTGAGGCACGCACACTTAGACACATTAAGGATAACTATTGTATGCATTGTCATCACTAGTCACTTTAAATTGTATGTCACTTTAAATGTTTCTCAGTAGTTATTGCACTGCTGTTTCACTATAATTCTCATTATTATATTTTCTATTATTCTTTGGTGAATATGTTTATACTATTTTACTGTTGTACTTTAAGTACTAACTCTACCTTATGCCTTATACGCTTACTTTACTTTATACATACTTTATTATTACTTGTGCTTTATCTTTTTACTTATGCAAAGTGAAGTTGGCTTGGAGGCAAATGGAAATGCAAATGTAATTATGTTTGCGTTTTTCATCAAGTGTGTGACAATAAATTTGAAACATACCCAAACACCCAAACAATGATTCACACACACCCACACACACACACACATGCACACACACACGCGCACACACACACACACACACACACACACACACACACACACACACACACACACTCGTAAAAACGTAGCCACATGGCCCTTAGGTAAAACACCTGAGAAAAACATCCTTGCAGCAGATTTGCATTTAGTGGGAGATGAGTGTGTCATTATTATCTGGCAACTGAAAACACACACACACACACACACACACACACACACACACACACACACTCACTCACTCCTTCTCTCCCTCTCTCACTCACCTGTGCTAACCTGATCACAGCACAGATATAGGCAGGTAGGCTACCGCAGGTCAAATACCTGCCCAGAAGTAAACAGCTCGTGTTGCGTTGATGAGGTGACTGGTTTGATCAGGCTGGGGCGTTCGGCAGCCCAACCCTGGTCTAGTGAACATGGACCCGCCTATCAACGAAGCCTTGCGCATCGGGAGAGGATGCGTCCCCCGCCGTCTCAAGTCACACACTCACCCCTTCTCTCTCACTCTCACTCCATCTCCAGCTCTGTGGCCTAGTGGTAGAGTGTCCGCCCAGAGACTGGGAGGTTGTGGGTTCGATCCCCGGCCGAGTCATACCAAAGACTATACAAATGGGACCCATTGCCTCCCTGCTTGGCACTCAGCATCAAGGGTTGGAATTGGGGGGCTACATCACCAAATGATTCCCGAGTGCGGCACCGCTGCTGCTCACCGCTCCCCCAGGGGATGGGTCAAATGCGGAGAACAAATTTCACACACTCAGGTGTGGAACTTAGTCTAAGTTAACCGGATCACAGCACAGAGCACTGCCTGCTGAAGGCCCCATAGTCTAGCTGGATGGATGAAGGCCTGGAGGCTCAACATGTAAATGTCACGGACGCGTTGACGTGTTCAGGGGGGAATCCCGACCTCCGGGCTAAACGTCCGCCTCTGAACACGTATACCTGCACACCGTGTTGTCTCCACTTACCTGACCTGCTCTTACACTCGGAGACACATCCTCTCACACATCACAACGTTCTACCTGTCCTCTGTCCTCAAGTCTGGAACAAGGACATCCAATCTGTTCTCACTGTTTCTCAGCGCCGTACGAGGCTGCTGTGGCGTTCCAGTGCGTCCTGCTCAGATCAGAGTCCTCACACCAGACAGGAAGTCGTGAGTGTCAGGGGATCAGAGTCCTCTCACCAGACAGGAAGTCGTGAGTGTCAGGGGATCAGAGTCCTCTCACCAGACAGGAAGTCGTGAGTGTCAGGGGATCAGAGTCCTCTCACCAGACAGGAAGTCGTGACTGTCAGGGGATCAGAGTCCTCTCACCAGACAGGAAGTCGTGAGTGTCAGGGGATCAGAGTCCTCTCACCAGACAGGAAGTCGTGAGTGTCGGGGGATCAGAGTCCTCTCACCAGACAGGAAGTCGTGACTGTCAGGGGATCAAAGTCCTCTCACCAGACAGGAAGTCGTGAGTGTCAGGGGATCAAAGTCCTCTCACCAGACAGGAAGTCGTGAGTGTCGGGGGATCAGAGTCCTCTCACCAGACAGGAAGTCGTGACTGTCAGGGGATCAAAGTCCTCTCACCAGACAGGAAGTCGTGAGTGTCAGGGGATCAGAGTCCTCTCACCAGACAGGAAGTCATGAGTGTCAGGGGATCAGAGTCCTCTCACCAGACAGGAAGTCGTGAGTGTCAGGGGATCAGAGTCCTCTCACCAGACAGGAAGTCGTGAGTGTCGGGGGATCAGAGTCCTCTCACCAGACAGGAAGTCGTGAGTGTCAGGGGATCAGAGTCCTCTCACCAGACAGGAAGTCGTGAGTGTCAGGGGATCAGAGTCCTCTCACCAGACAGGAAGTCGTGAGTGTCAGGGGATCAGAGTCCTCTCACCAGACAGGAAGTCGTGAGTGTCAGGGGATCAGAGTCCTCTCACCAGACAGGAAGTCGTGAGTGTCGGGGGATCAGAGTCCTCTCACCAGACAGGAAGTCGTGAGTGTCGGGGGATCAGAGTCCTCTCACCAGACAGGAAGTCGTGAGTGTCAGGGGATCCCTCCCTGTGGGCTTAATGCTGTATTTTCTCATCCCATCCGTGGAAATGTTGGACCTTCTGGTCAAAGGTCACGCTCACCTTTGAACAGGCCATCAGGATAACACACACATCCAATAACACACTCATCTAATAACACACTCATCTAATAACACACTCATCTAATAACACACTCATCTAATAACACACACATCCAATAACACACTCATCTAATAACACACTCATCTAATAACACACTCATCTAATAACACACTCATCTAATAACACACTCATCTAATAACACACTCATCTAATAACACACTCATCTACTAACACACTCCTCTAATAACACACTCATCTAATAACACACTCATCTAATAACACACTCATCTAATAACACACTCATCTAATAACACACTCATCTAATAACACACTCATCTAATAACACACTCATCTAATAACACACTCATCTAATAACACACTCATCTCCCACTAAATGCGAATCTACTTTTGCATTCGTATTTTCTACTTGCTGTTTTCCGAGGGCGTAGTTTTGATTGGACACATTTTTTTGCACTATAAAAAATTAAAACGCATACATTTGAGCTACAGTCAGATCTGATTATCCCGATGGCTGGTTCTTTAACCTCCGCAACCAATGATCATGCATTTGGCCCACATTTGCACTTGGTGCATACATCATAACAACGATATGGTTCAAAAAACCTAACTCACCTAAACATTACATGTCTGGTTTGTTTACTAACTTCATGCAACTTTTTTTTTGTTTACTAACTTATTAGTCTTCATGGCTCAAATCTTGCCACGTTTGCCATGGTCGGCAAGTCGTCGGCATTAATACGGGATTATCCCGTCATGAAAAGTAAAATGTACTTTCAATACTGAATCAATACAAGATGTGAGGCTTTTCCCGTATGCCTATAAGTGCACATAACTGTTGACAGAGACTCTGAACTTTGTAGCGGCGCAATCAAATTCAAGCAGATACTACAGCAACCTCTCAGATGTTAGCAAGAATCGCCAAACCAATCGTATTGGCGATATTGGTCTAATGAGGCAGGACTTCTAGATAAGGAGATCTGTTAAGCGCTTGTCCCAAATTATTCGGGGGACAATTCAGTAGTCTCTGAACATTGATGGGGACATGTCCCCAGCGTCCCCCCTACATTCTACACCCACGCGGTCCTGTCTCGTCCCTGCAACCTGTCCAATGTTGTCTCCATGTCCTGCACCACGACTGAAAGCAAATTCCTGGTATGTCGAAAAATTGCCTGGCAATAAAACACATTCTGATTGTGATGTTCCCAAATATTCAGACCTCCAGTCAAACACATGGCTTTGTTTTGGTTTTTCCCAGCTGAGGTGCATGTGTGTGTGTGTTTGTGTGAATGTATAATGTACGTGTGTATGTGCAAATATGTATTATGTACTTGTGTGTATGTATAATGTGTGTGTGTACGTACTGTAAAATGTACTTGTGTGTGTGTTGTGTGTGTGTGTGTGTGTGCGCATGCTTTTATTTGTTACATTCCCATGGTGCCTTTGACTGAATGGTTGGCTGTAAAACATGACCGAGCATCATGCTGTCACTACCTCTCCACACACACACACACACACACACGCACACACACGCACACACACACCACACACACACAGGCACCAGCGGACACATGAATGGACACGGTTGTGCTTTATTGCTGTACAGGTATTTATAAAACATAGCCGAAATATGAAACAACACATACAACACTTGTTTTGTTCACAAACACATATGAAGGCAGTCTGATTGCAGGTCAAACAGAAGAGACGGTTTGTTGTTTACTACAGATCGGAAACAGCAAAACAACAACCACTATGGGAGGCAGTGAAGCAGCCAGGCTGGTGACGGTACATGGCCTGGTCTGGGATCAGTGCAACGCCCGCTCTGCCCTGTCCCATGCACCACACACCTGGTCTAGGGACTGACCCAGGGACACCAGGAGAAATACATTCGGGACTAGGAATTACAAATGGCAGTTTTCTTAGTTCTTCATGAAAAGTAGTTGTGCATTCTGACAACCAATCGGGGCTGGGCTGTGTGTGTGTGTGTGTGTGTGTTGGGCTTTGTGTGTGTGCGTGTGTGTGTGTGTGTGTGTGTGTGTGTATGTGTGTCAGGGTACTTGTGTGTGATGGTTGCAGTCACAGTGAGGTGAGAACAGTGATTCACATCATACAGTACAGCCTCTTCTGGGGGGGATGAGGAGGGCGGAGCCTCTTCTGGGAGGGATGAGGAGGGCGGAGCCTCTTCTGGGGGGGATGAGGAGGGAGGAGCCTCTTCTGGGAGGGATGAGGAGGGCGGAGCCTCTTCTGGGGGGGATGAGGAGGGCGGAGCCTCTTCTGGGAGGGATGAGGAGGGCGGAGCCTCTTCTGGGAGGGATGAGGAGGGCGGAGCCTCTTTTGATCATGGCGGTGGACGGATGATGGCTGACTGGAGGTCATGCAGGGTCACAAACCGCTAACATCCCGTCTAAAATGCTATTTAAAAAACACCCATCCATAGTCAGTCTTCATTTTTCATCACTTTACAAAAGAAGTCCTTGTTTGTTTGGGATAAATAAGCACACAGAGCATACATGAACATAACTGGCTTTAGGACCCTGTGAGGAGGACGGCTGGAGTGGTGCTGACTGGGTTGGTCTGACAGAGGAGGAATCACTGTACACCAACCCCCCTGTTTGATAGTGTGCAGTGTGTGTGTGTGTGTGTGTGCGTGTGTGAGTGATGGTGCGCCTCTGTGTGTGTGTGTGTGTGTGTGTGTGCGTGCTTGTGTGTGTGTGTGTGTGTGTGTGTGTGTGTGTGTTACCGCGCAGCTGGATCGGAAGCCAAGGTCGAGCAGGTGGCCGGTGCACTACTTTCTGATACCGGATCGATCTGATTGGTTGGAGGCTGATCAGTGGAGACGTGGAATCAATCAGAGGGTGTGATCTTCCTCACGGCCAGGGGGCCGAGTTGGACCGGTCCACTCAGATCAGCCGGGGGGCCAAGTCGGACCGGTCCACTCAGATCAGCCGGGGGGCCGAGCCGGACCGGTCCACTCAGATCAGCCGGGGGGTCGAGCCGGACCGGTCCACTCAGATCAGAGGGTTTGTACGAGAGACAGTGAAGCCATTGCCATGCCAACGCCACGGCAACACCACGCCAAGCTCCGCCCACCTGACTGGCGCCTGCCTCTCCGCTGGGAAACACACCAGTCTCATGGACACAGGGACACTCACGGGACGGATACAACATAAAGACTTTCATATCAGTGGACAATCATTCTGGAAAAAAAAGAAAAAAAAATACTATTCACATTATAAAATAAACGTAATCTCTCTGACTCGGTCATTGCATCAAACCCAAGACATTCGTCGAATCCCTTTCTGCGATACGGATAATAATAATAATAATAATAATAATAATATTCACTGTCTCTGTCTTCCATACATCATCTCCTCTGTGCTTTTCTGTTGCCATAGAAACCAGTTGTGTTTTTTTCACATTTCACATTTTCATATTTTTCCGCTATTTACAGGGAGGTTTCCATGGCAACGCCTCTGGTACACCAGGATGCTGGCGGGGGAGGGGCCAGGGAGTCAGGGGAGACGGTGGGGGTGTATTTATCAGGCTGGATAGGTGGGCTGGGGCTGGGGGTGTTTGGGACAGTGTGTATCGGAGACGTTGGCTGGTTGGTTTGGGGGGGTTCTGTACATTAGAGGGCTCTGCTTTGCTGGAGGTTGGGTTCTTCAGTAGGACGACAGGCCGGCTTGGCAGGTGACAGGCTGAGAGCCACAGCCCAGGAGGACGCCTCTGTCCCCTCACTCTGCTGTTCTCAGAGATGTCCTCTCACTCTGCTGTTCTCCTCAGAGATGTCCTCTCACTCTGCTGTTCTCAGAGATGTCCTCTCACTCTACTGTTCCTCTCAGAGATGTCCTCTCACTCTGCTGTTCTCCTCAGAGATGTCCTCTCACTCTGCTGTTCCTCTCAGAGATGTCCTCTCACTCTGCTGTTCTCAGAGATGTCCTCTCACTCTGCTGTTCTCAGAGATGTCCTCTCACTCTGCTGTTCTCCTCAGAGATGTCCTCTCACTCTGCTGTTCCTCTCAGAGATGTCCTCTCACTCTGCTGTTCCTCTCAGAGATGTCCTCTCACTCTGCTGTTCTCCTCAGAGATGTCCTCTCACTCTGCTGTTCTCCTCAGAGATGTCCTCTCACTCTGCTGTTCTCCTCAGAGATGTCCTCTCACTCTGCTGTTCCTCTCAGAGATGTCCTCTCACTCTGCTGTTCCTCTCAGAGATGTCCTCTCACTCTGCTGTTCTCAGAGATGTCCTCTCACTCTGCTGTTCCTCTCAGAGATGTCCTCTCACTCTGCTGTTCTCAGAGATGTCCTCTCACTCTGCTGTTCTCAGAGATGTCCTCTCACTCTGCTGTTCTCAGAGATGTCCTCTCACTCTGCTGTCCTCAGAGATGTCCTCTCACTCTGCTGAAGCTTTCTACATCAAGTTTATTGAGTCACTGAGAAACCCTGCATTATATTCATTTCGGCCATAAAACACTGTTCCTTGTTTCAATGTGTGTGTGTGTGTCTCACCACGGATGGTTCTGAGCTGACCAATCAGCAGTTAGGGCCGAGCGGTCCTCGTTCGCCCCGGTTCAGCCGTTCTCCGTGTCACTCACACAGGGACGCCGATCAGGCCGCCATCATGGCGTCTTTGAGCCGTTAGAAAATAGAGGCTTGTGGCAAGAAGTGGCGTGAGACAGAAGAAGTGCACCCTGGGATATGGCTGAGGTTTCAATCACCCCTGACCCCTGGTTGCCAGGGCGACAGTAGCACCTGGTGCCCGGCGGCGGGGGCGGAGCTAAGAGGGAGCGGCTGAAGACCTGGGTCAAAGGTCAAAACACGCGTTTGATTCGCCTCGGCGTTCACACCTTTCCATTTTGGGTTCGTTGCACTGGGTGACCCGAACCAAGTGCACCCCGACTGTTTGACAGAGTCGCGTACTTGACCTCTGACCCGGGGCTGAGCTGGACCTGAAGGAGAACGCTCCGTGGCGATGGACCCGACCGAACCACGCACACACACACACATGTACACACACACACACACGCACACACACAGGTAACACACAGACTTTCACAGGATGCCACGCAGAGAGTGGTCAGCACCATGGATTAGGTTTGGACTTCACAATATAATATATTCCATGTACAGTAAACTGTAATTATACCAGTCATATAAGGTAGGCTTCCCTACAAACACTCTATACATATCCAACACAGCAACCTCTACCTCCCTCATACCTTCCACAACCTCCCCCTAACCTCTGTCTGTCTGTCTGTCTGTCTGTCTGTCTGCCTGCCTGCCTGCCGGTCTGTCTGTCTGTCTGTCTGTCTGTCTGTCTGTCTGTCTGCCTGCCTGCCTGCCGGTCTGTCTGTCTGTCTGTCTGTCTGTCTGTCTGTCTGTCTGTCTGTCTGTCTGTCTGTCTGCCTGCTTGCCTGCCTGTCTGTCTGTCTGTCTGCCTGTCTGTCTGTCTGTTGGGAGCTGGTGGGGTCTGGTGTTGTGGTGGAGGTCAGAGGTCAGTGTTGGTCAGCAGGCCTGCGCTGTGTGGGCGTGTCCTCGCTGAGTCCCAGAGCCCGTGTTGGTAGAGAGAGAGGGGGGGTGATGGGACGTTCATGACAGGCTCTCGCTCTGGGTGGGGGGGGGGGGCGGGGTGGAGTTGGAGTTGACACCGGTCTCCCGATGTCTGGGTCCTTATTGGGAGGGGAGCCCCCGATGGGGGGGAAGTTAGTTGGAGGGGGGGGGGGGGGGGTGTCACGGCGTCTTCATACAGGTCTCGAGAAACACGACGCGTGCCCACGCCCCCTCTTCACGGAGAGGCCTTCCGGTTGGTCCAGAGCAGCGTGGGAGGCGTGGCCGCCCGAAGGCCCCGCCCCCCCTCACGCTGGGCCCGCCTCCAGCGCGTTAGCTCGTCCAGGGCGGCGGCCTCCTCCCCTGAGCACCCCCGCGGGCGCCGGGCCCCCTGGAGAGAGGGGAGGACATCCGAGTTAAACACATCATGGGTTGAGTCGGCGAGGGGGCGGGGGGGGCGGGCAGACAGACAGGGGGGAAGGGGGGGGGGCGAGGATGACAAGCCGACGGATTATGAGGGAGAAGAAGAAGAAGAAGAAGAAGAAGAAGAAGAAGAAGAAGAAGGAGAAGAAGATGATGATGATGATGATGATCTACAGCTCTGTCACAGGTCTGTGTGTTTTTGCATGCAGGTGTCCCTCCCTGAGGAGGACCAGGAGAGACAGGTCCCCTCCGTTCTGACGGGGTGGGAGGAGCCGCAGCCTCGGGGCGGGGCGGCGGTCCCTTCTTTGACTGACAGCTATAACAACCTAACATTTCCATATCCTGTCTCCGGGCGGCCGTAGATCAAACGTCACCGTGGTCAGAAGGAGAGGGGGAGCAGGGGGTGACTGACTGACTGAAACACACACACACACACGCACGCGCACACACGCACGCGCACACACACACACACACACACGACTGGTGCTCAGAGGACATCATCAGCCTCCAGTCAGTCAGGAATCAGGCAGATCAATCAGACAGGAAGTCAAATTCCTCCCAGTCAGCAGACGCCAGCCCTGGGGGATTCTGGGGGTTTAGGAGGTGAAGGTATATGGAGCTGACCCTCTGAACACTAGAATCACCCTCACCCTCTGAACACTAGAATCACCCTCACCCTCTGAACACTAGAATCACCCTCACCCTCTGAACACTAGAACCACCCTCACCCTCTGAACACTAGGGAGAGAATCACCCTCACCCTCTGAACACTAGAATCACCCTCACCCTCTGAACACTAGAATCACCCTCACCCTCTGAACACTAGAATCACCCTCACCC
>NC_140242.1:3502812-3507812 GCF_949987555.1 Borostomias antarcticus | reverse complement strand
CACTCTGCTTCCCAAATATCAAGCGACTCTGTTTTGACAATTCAAATGAAACACACACATAAGCACGCACAGACACACATATTAAACACACACACACACACAGCCAATAACCAGCATGCTCAAATGCCTCCTCCGTTGGGTTCAGAGCCTGGATGACAAATCAATATGATAATGACATGGTGATAATATGTTAATGCCATGGTGATAATATGTTAATGATATGGTAATGTTATGGTAATCTAGGATGAGCAGTGGCCATTCAGAGCTGCCTATCAAAGGTCAGGGGGTGAACAGAGGGCACAGAAACGCGCTCACAGAGGTCACACACTGAGGAAGAACCTGAACATAACACTAACACCCTGGGGAAGAACCTGAACATAACACTAACACCCTGGGGAAGAACCTGAACACTAACACGAGAGAGAGAGAGAGAGAGAGAGAGAGAGAGATAATGAGAGAGAGAGAGAGAATGAGAGAGAGAGAATGAGAGAGAGAATGAGAGAGCGAGAGAGAATGAGAGAGAGAGAATGAGAGAGAGAATGAGAGAGCGAGAGAGAATGAGAGAGAGAGAATGAGAGAGAGAATGAGAGAGAGAATGAGAGAGAGAGAATGAGAGAGGGAGAATGAGAGAGAGAGAATGAGAGAGAGAGAATGAGAGAGAATGAGAGAGAATGAGAGAGAGAGAATGAGAGAGAGAATGAGAGAGAGAGAATGAGAGAGAGAGAATGAGAGAGAGAATGAGAGAGAGAGAGAATGAGAGAGAGAGAATGAGAGAGAGAATGAGAGAGAGAATGAGAGAGAGAATGAGATAGAGAATGAGAGAGAGAGAGAATGAGAGAGGGAGAGAGAGAGAGAGAGAGAGAGAGAGAGAGGATAAAGAGAGAGGTGGTGTGGAGGGTGGTGTATGTCCTTGTGTGTGGTGTCCCTGGCTGTTTTAAAGGAGAGATTTCAGGGAGACACAATCCTGAAAGAATGTGTATGACGACAGCACGAAGGGCACGTTTGACACACACACACACACACACACACACACACACACACACACACACATAGAAACAAACAAACAAACAAACAAACACAAACACACACACACACACACACACACATAGAAACAAACAAACAAACAAACAAACAAACAAACACACACACACACACACACACTGGCGATTGTCCGGGCTGATGTCATGGTGTGTGAGAAGATGAGGCGGGACATGTCTCACGCCTCCCTGACCTGACCTTGCATTCATTGGCTCTCCTCCTCCCCCTCCTGACCAATCACAGAGCCATTCTTACAACATTCCTCCAAACATTGTTCCAAGTGTTCTTGCACACACACACGCACACACGCACACACACACACACACACACACACACACACAGACACACACAAACTCACTGAAACGTTCATTCATGCACACGCTCCTACACACATACCACCCATTCCACAGGCCCTCAGTGTTTCCTAATCCCGCCCCCACTTCCATTGTGCCAACGCCCAATTGGCTCCCTCCGAATTCACTCCACTAATCCCACCAATCAGCGAGGACAAAGAGACCATGGTGAGATCAGTGTAGACTACCAGTGTCCCCGCTAATTAGAACACACCCCCTCCATTAACTACCAATTAAAATGTTGTATCCTTCCCTCTTCCTTCTTCATCCCTCCACCTCTCTCTCTCTCTCCATCCATCCTCCCCCCTCTCCCCCCTGATCCCCTCGTCCTCCAGGGCAGTTTGGCGCGAGGCCAACAGAACAGCATTCCTCTGCTCCAGCAAGGTCATCATGAATGAAGGCTTCAGGGTTCCAGGGTGAGATAACTGCTTCTAATGACGTCTTTACTGGCTCTCTCTCTTTCTCTTTCTCTCTCTCTCTCTCTCTCTCTCTCTCTCTCTCTGTATCTGTGTGTGTGTGTGTGTGTGTGTGTATGTGTGTGTGTGTGTGTGTCTTAAGCAATGCTTCAGTACATTTGAGCAGTGGTCTCTCTGTCTTTCTCTCTCTGTCTCCCTCTCTCTCTCTCTCTCTTTCGCTCTGTCTCTCTCTCTCTCGCTCTGTCTCACTCTCTCTGTATCTGTCTCTCTCTCCCTCTCTCTCCCTCTCTCTCTCTCTCTCTCTCTCTCTCTCTCTCTCTCTCTCTCTCAGCAGTGCTACAGTATGTCCCTCAAGGTTGGAGCAGCTGTTCATAGTGGCTCAGTGTTGTTCTCTACTGTACCTCCATAGAGCAGAGTGTTATAATCATGCTTGATAGCAGAAGAACAGTAGGTGCAATTGGACGGGGGAGGTGGGTGTGGAGGGGGGGGGGGGGGGGGGTTTACAATCGTTTGTTGTCTCAAACAAAAGGATTGGCTGGTACATTCTCCGCTACACTCCTATATCCCCCGTGAGAGGAATGGCGGTAAGAATGGCGTCTTTGTCTGAGGTTTTCCATCCCGGCCGCCACCCGGCCTCCAGATCGATCTATCTTCACTCAAACCAAGATCAATCAAATCAATCAATCAATCAAAGCTTTATTTGTATAGCGCATTTCATACCCAGAGGTAACACAATGCGCTTTAAGATGATGCCAGAAGATCTACAGATCTGTCTTTCCCTTGACGGCTGACATGAAAACGTCTCTCTTTTTCACGCCTGACGATACGAGCTGGGAGCGAGGGGGCCGCCGCGTCTTCCCAGGGGGCCTGCCTGAAACCGCCTCGATCAGAGGGACAGAGAGAGGGAGAGAGGGAGAGGGAGAGAGAGAGAGGGGGATGGAGACGGTGGCCATGGGGTACAGAAGCGTTTCTGGCTGAATAAGAGCATATCAACCACGGCTCTTTAGAGTTTAGGAATTAAAGATACAATTCCATTTCTACTCGTTTTAAGCCCTCTGTTTGTTTGAGTGTGTGTGTGTGTGTGTAGTGTGTGTGTGTGTGTGCGTGTTTGTGTGTGTGTGTGTGTGTGTGTGTGTGTGTGTGTGCAGGTCCGGTATCTAACCCTACAGGCGGAGAAGTCAAATTTCTAGGGCCTCCGTCCTCGCAAAACTTTTTGTTTTGTTTTAAACTATAGAAAGTGTTAACTTCCAGCACCGCCACTAACCCTGCCTTCCTCCCCCCTCCCTAGTGTCTCTCCCTCTTATACTCTAAACAGGTCCTGTAGACGCCCCCTGTCTCCTGCAGGCCACCCTGTATCCGGTAGAAATCCCCCTGACTGCTGCAAAGACCCAGTGCAGCTACTAACCCTGCCTTCCTCCCTCCTCCCTGGCCTTCCTCCCTCCTCCCTGGTCTTCCTCCCTCCTCCCTGGCCTTCCTCCCTCCTCCCTGGTCTTCCTCCCCCCTCCCTGGCCTTCCTCCCTCCTCCCTGGTCTTCCTCCCCCCTCCCTGGCCTCCCTCCCTCCTCCCTGGCCTCCCTCCCTCCTCCCTGGCCTTCCTCCCTCCTCCCTGGCCTTCCTCCCTCCTCCCTGGCCTTCCTCCCTCCTCCCTGGTCTTCCTCCCTCCTCCCTGGTCTTCCTCCCCCCTCCCTGGCCTCCCTCTCTCCTCCCTGGCCTTCCTCCCTCCTCCCTGGTCTTCCTCCCCCCTCCCTGGCCTCCCTCCCTCCTCCCTGGCCTTCCTCCCTCCTCCCTGGCCTTCCTCCCTCCTCCCTGGCCTCCCTCCTCCCTGGCCTTCCTCCCCCCTCCCTGGCCTTCCTCCCTCCTCCCTGGCCTCCCTCCCTCCACCCTGGCCTCCCTCCCTCCTCCCTGGTCTTCCTCCCTCCTCCCTGGCCTCCCTCCCTCCTCCCTGGCCTCCCTCCCTCCACCCTGGCCTCCCTCCCTCCTCCCTGGTCTTCCTCCCTCCTGCCTGGTCTTCCTCCCTCCTCCCTGGCCTCCCTCCTCCCTGGCCTCCCTCCTCCCTGGCCTTCCTCCCTCCTCCCTGGCCTTCCTCCCTCCTCCCTGGTCTTCCTCCCCCCTCCCTGGCCTCCCTCTCTCCTCCCTGGCCTCCCTCCCTCCTCCCTGGCCTCCCTCCCTCCTCCCTGGCCTTCCTCCCTCCTCCCTGGTCTTCCTCCCTCCTCCCTGGCCTCCCTCCTCCCTGGCCTTCCTCCCTCCTCCCTGGCCTTCCTCCCTCCTCCCTGGCCTTCCTCCCTCCTCCCTGGCCTTCCTCCCTCCTCCCTCCCTCCTCCCTGGCCTTCCTCCCCCCTCCCTGGCCTTCCTCCCTCCTCCCTGGTCTTCCTCCCTCCTCCCTGGTCTTCCTCCCTCCTCCCTGGCCTCCCTCCCCCCTCCCTGGCCTCCCTCCCCCCTCCCTGGCCTTCCTCCCTCCTCCCTGGCCTCCCTCCTCCCTGGCCTTCCTCCCTCCTCCCTGGCCTTCCTCCCTCCTCCCTGGCCTCCCTCCCTCCTCCCTGGCCTCCCTCCCTCCTCCCTGGCCTTCCTCCCTCCTCCCTGGCCTTCCTCCCTCCTCCCTGGCCTTCCTCCCTCCTCCCTGGTCTTCCTCCCTCCTCCCTGGCCTTCCTCCCTCCTCCCTGGCCTTCCTCCCTCCTCCCTGGTCTTCCTCCTTCCTCCCTGGCCTCCCTCCTCCCTGGCCTTCCTCCCTCCTCCCTGGCCTTCCTCCCTCCTCTCTGGTCTTCCTCCCTCCTCCCTGGTCTTCCTCCCTCCTCCCTGGCCTTCCTCCCCCCTCCCTGGCCTCCCTCCCTCCTCCCTGGTCTTCCTCCCTCCTCCCTGGCCTTCCTCCCTCCTCCCTGGTCTTCCTCTCTCCTCCCTGGTCTTCCTCCCTCCTCCCTGGTCTTCCTCCCTCCTCCCTGGCCTTCCTCCCCCCTCCCTGGCCTCCCTCCCTCCTCCCTGGTCTTCCTCCCTCCTCCCTGGCCTTCCTCCCTCCTCCCTGGCCTCCCTCCCTCCTCCCTGGCCTTCCTCCCTCCTCCCTGGCCTTCCTCCCTCCTCCCTGGCCTTCCTCCTTCCTCCCTGGTCTTCCTCCCCCCTCCCTGGCCTTCCTCCCTCCTCCCTGGCCTTCCTCCCTCCTCCCTGGTCTTCCTCCCCCCTCCCTGGCCTCCCTCCCTCCTCCC
>NC_140242.1:3500020-3502612 GCF_949987555.1 Borostomias antarcticus | reverse complement strand
AGAGAGAGAGAGGAAGAGAGAGAGAAGGAGAGAGAGGGAGAAAGACAGGAGAGAGAGAAAGGGATGGAGAGAGAGGGAGATAATTATTGAATTTTAAAATAGACTTTTATTTCCAAAGTCAGGCTTTGTCTCAAATTAAAATACAAAGTCAAGCTAATTTTGGACTGTTAAGTCTTATCATTACCAGACATGAGATGAGCGTATGGTGATTTAGTCCTGGTGAGATTGTGAACAACAACAAAATGACTTCATGCTATGGTTTCTTTCATGTAGTATTCAGTGGTGTGAGACGATAGTAATCTACAGTGTGTGTGTGTGTGTGTGTGTGTGTGTGTGTGTGTGTGTGTGGTGTGTGTGTGTGTAGTGCAGCTGCCTGGTTCTCATGACTAGCAGGCTGAGGGAAGGAGGGGGGAGGGAGAAAGAGAGAGAAAGAGGGAGAGAGAGAAGAGAGGGAGAGTGAGAGGGAGGGAGAGAGAGAGGGAGATAGGGGAGGAAGGGAGGGAGAGAGGGAGGGAGAGAGAAGGAGGGAGGGAGGGAGGGAGAGAGGGAGGGAGAGAGAGGGAGGGAGGGAAGGAGCGCGTGGGGGGTTGAGTGGTGGGGTTGAAGGACTGCCAGACTGTAGTGATGAATTACCCCAGCTTGGTGCTTCCCCTGGGCAAGAGGCGATGGAGGGAGAGAGGGCACATCCTCCTCAGCAATGTGAGGCCTCTCTTTCTCCCTCCCTCTCTCTCTCTCTCTCTCTCTGTCTCTCTCTCTCCCTCTCTCTCTATCTCTCCCTCTCTCTCCATGGTGATGACTTGATGGATGGCTGAGTGTGGATGAGGTGAGGGGCGGCTCTGTTGAGTGCCAGGGTCGGGCTGCTCTGACTGATGTTAGTGGGTCAGCACCTCCCATCTCCCCAGGGAAACAGGTCTGTCTGGGACTGGGACTGGGACTGGGACTGGGACTGGGACTGGGACTGGGACTGGGAATGGGAATGGGAATGGGAATGGGAATGGGAATGGGAATGGGACTAGGACTGGGACTGGGACTGGGAATGGGACTAGGGTACTTTATATACACCGTTTTTCAATCATCTGTGACACCATTTTATAATGAGCTCCTCCAGTATGAAGTCTATCTCCAACGCTGGAGTAATTGCTTGTGGACACGACACATGAACTGTAGAATGTCATATTTCCACATTAAAGCCATTATCCCCTAAATCGTAAATCTACGTCTAGTCATTTTGCCACTTAATTTATCACACTGTAACAGCCGTGTTGATATGTAAATGAAGTGTGTCTAAGTGTGTGTCTAAGTGTGTGTGTGTGTGTGTGTTTGTGTGTATGTGTGTGTGTGTGTGTGTGTGTCAGTGTGTGTTTGTGTTCTCCGTACCGTTCTCCTCCAGGTGCTTGCGGAGGATCCAGCTGCTCTCTGTTCCCTCGCAGGCGTAGTCCAGGGGAACGTTCCCGTTCACGTCCTGCAGGAGAACGTCGACCCCCGCCTATAAGAGTGGAGCCCACAGAACCCAGGCACATGGAGGAACACCGAGGGAGAGAAGAAGAAGAAGAGATGGAGACAGAGTGAAGCTGTGTTCCAAACCGTTTCCTATTTCCTACAGGGCACTAGATACTGCAGTATGTCCGCCATTTTTTTCCTAGTGTTCGAATTCTGGTTAATTTCATTCACTACTACAGTATATAGTCCACTACAAAATACACACAATCCCCAGCACTTTCTAGTGAGCAGAGAATGTAGGCCTACACTACAATTTCTCCCTTATAACACAATGCAACACGGTTGTGTTTTACTGAAGGAAAAGACGTGAAGAAGATGGTAGCTATCGGTGGCTAAAGCAAATCAAATCAACATGTATTCATAGAGCACGGTTAAAACGACAGCAGTCGACCAAAGTGCTGTACAAAGGTGGGTCTGAGGTAAAAACAAGACAAGAACATATTCTCTATAAAACAAGGAAATAACAGCAAAACAATACCGACATTGAACATGAACAAGGCTTGGGCACAGACTGGTTAAAGAGCCAGGGAGAAAAGGAAGTCTTTAGGGAGGATTAAAAAACTCAAGGGTCTGGGAGGATCTAATATGGAGGGGCAGGTTGTTCCATAGCCTTGGGGCAGCCGCCGCAAAAGCCCTGTCGCCTCTAGACTCAAGTCTAGTTTTAGGTGCCTCCAACAGCAGTTGGCCAGCAGACTTTAAGGCTCTGGTTGGGGTGTGGCGATGCAGGAGATCAGAGAGGTACAATACAGGTAGGTAGAGGGGCCAGGCTGTTTAGGGCTTTAAAAAACATTAGCAAGAGTTTAAAATCGATACGAAGGCGGACCGGGAGCCAGTGGAGTGAAGCCAGGACTGGCGTGATATCGTCACACTTTTTCTTGCCTTTGAGGAGGCGAGTGGCAGCATTCTGGACAAGCTGAGGGGAGACTGATCCATGCCAACATACAGGGCGTTACAGTAGTCGAGTCTAGTAGTGATGAAGGCATGGATCACCCTCTCTAGGTCAGTAGCAGAGAGGTAGGGCTTGGTCTTAGCTAGGAGACACAGTTGAAAAAAGCTTGTCTTTACTACAGCATAGCAGCACAGATCTGTTTA
>NC_140242.1:3487520-3495020 GCF_949987555.1 Borostomias antarcticus | reverse complement strand
TTATGGTAGACTGCCCTCTCGCTCGCTAAGCAGGCTACATTGTGGCTGTTTTGTTCATCGCCTATAGGCTACACATTAGAAAAATGTTTTTTTTTATATAGACCTAGAAGGAATCATTTCCTATTTTAATACAATTCAAATTCTGCTTAGAGGGAATTATTTTCAACGGACATTATGACCTGAGCATAATTAATAATTATCTAAGTTAATATAGGCCTATGAGAACGCAACGCTTTTTACGATAGGCTAGGCCTATGCGTCTTGTGATTGTAGGCTACTGTAGCCTAGGCTACAACTTAAGGATTGCCCTATTGAATTCATTTTATAGCCTACTAGGCTACTCATTATTATCGAATTATCTAGTTGATATATGAATAAAACAATAAGCCGTTTTAATGGCTATGGGCTACTAGTTGTAGCGATGCGCTCTGCTCTTACGCACGGTTGAGGCGGCAGCTCAAATACACAGCCAACTGGAGATGTCGCGTCTGGGGAGGCTCTGTGTCTCTCCACCAGTCCCCAGCGAGTCCAAGCTATTCCCAATGAATAATACTTAGGCCTATTTATAATAGCCTACATAGCGCGAAACTGTTCATATAATAGGCTGTAGCCAGCGCGAAACTGCGCATTCCCTATAGCCGTTCATTGAACAGCTGGCGGCCGGTATAAATAAATTAAAACATACACGATATTTTGTTATTTGAATGATCTTGAATATATATATTCAAGATCATTCAAATAACAACATATTGTGTAGCCTATGTTTTTTTCATTTATAATTTAACAATAGGGGGTGCAACAGAACACAATTTTAGGGAAAGTCATTGACAGGCGGACTTCAATGTTTTATTAAAATATAGTTATGTGCAAATGAAAACCCACAATCGTCCTATGGACCTTACCCCGATTTTGGAAATCAGATAAAGGCGTTCACAAGACCATTTCAATAATCGCATTATTACAATTATCGGTTGATGTCTCACTGTCAAACCTGCCGCTATGCACAAGATAGTTAATGTCCGGATATGATTGGCAATGAGTGATCTTTACTCATGGCGACTATTTCAATTTTGTATGGATCCACAAGTCGATCAAGCTTATTTTTTCTTTGTATCGTGCTGAAGCCATATAGCCTACTGCGCTCAGACTTGGCTACATTATGCCCTGTCTTCAAATTTACTTCCGGGGTTTACGAGTAGCCTAACAGTTGAATGCGTTCCAGAAACAAAACGCAAAACCCTCACGTTCACCATATCTTTACTAACAAATATATTTACAATACTGTTATTTTGCGCATTTGACCAAACAGCCTCCACGTCTTGACCCGACGTCAGTTGCCGAGATAGATAGGCTACTGTAGGCCTAGATATATTATAGGTGTTCGTAATAATTAAATTACATCGAGGTGGATAAAACATGTGTTTGAGAACAAGGTAATAATAACAATTAAACGTTATTTGTATAGCCCCTTTCATACAGATACCTTCAGCTCAAAGTGCTTTACAACAGAGCATTTAAATTAAAGAATGTGAAATTTAATGATGCTTCATTCGTAGACTATAGGAGAAAAACAGAGCCCAGCCTGCTAAATCTACTCAAAGACGCCACCTGGCGGTAGTGCATCAATAAAACGAAATAACACCCGTCTGAAATCCCACGAGATTTCCAACGGGATTTCCCTGCCAAATACCGCGACGTGAAATGCTGCAGCAAGTTACATTCTTATGTTCCCACATCTGTAAAAGTCAATATGAGGTGGGTACAATTAAGACATCTGCTGACAGCCTGCTCTCTCTCTCACACACACAAACACACACACACACACACACACGTGTGTGTGCGCACACACACACACGCACTAACACACACAAACACGCGCACAATCACACACATACACGCACAAACACACACAAACACAACCGCAGCACACACACACACACACACACACACTCTGAGCCCCACGCGTATCAGCGAGCAGGCGCGGGCTGGCCGCCAGGCGTGCAGCGAGGGGTTAACCAGCTGACCTCTGACCCTGCTCACCTCTGACCCTGCCCACTGCCGCTGTGACGGATCAGCGCTTAACGCCGTGGCGACGGCAATCCATTAAGGTGTTCCATTCTCAGCGTGAATCAATATCAACAACAACAACAACGACAACAAGCAGGAGGAGGAGGGCTCCTGGGAACTAATCACTGAGCTCGGCTGTCATGGCTGCGGGTCAAATTTATCTCCCTCTGGAGGAGAGCATCCAGAAGAGACACATACATCCCCAAAGATAGATTAATGGCTTACGTAACCTGTGTGTGTGTGTGTGTTTGTGCGTGTGCGTGTGTGTGTGCGTGTGTGTGTGCGTGTGTGTGCGTGTGTGTGCGTGTGTGTGTGTGTGTGTGTGTGTCTGTGCACTGGTGTGGACTCCGACTACAGGGAAAGTCGGCCTGTGTTGTCTTTGCTGCCCACTCTGTCTCACATTCATTGTATAAAAACTCTGCTATTGGTGAGAATGCTTTAAAATTCACCATAAAAGCAAGACTGCAAGTACTGTATCACCCACTAAGTACGGTATCATCCGTCAGTCTGGTACCTTCCCATTCTGAATCCCCTTTGCTTAAACCACCATGACTGTGAGCAGCGTCTGGACATCATATTACAAATGGATGTAATTACACCTGCGATGTCTTTGTCCGAATCTCTAATACACCTGCTGTTGTTTTTGTTGATATCAGTCACAAGGACGTCCTGATTGTGGACGCAGGCTGTGTTTTTGATCTATACATGGACCTGGACATGAGCATTCCAGGAGCGCTCGGAACTCTGCTACCAGAAGGTTCTACTGCATAGCTTAGCCGCGTGGACCAGAAGGTTCTACTGCATAGCTTAGCCGCGTGGACCAGAAGGTTCTACTGGCTAGCTTAGCCGCGTGGACCAGAAGGTTCAACTGGCTAGCTTAGCCGTGTGGACCAGAAGGTTCTACTGGCTAGCTTAGCCGCGTGGACCAGAAGGTTCTACTGCATAGCTTAGCCGCGTGGACCAGAAGGTTCTACTGCATAGCTTAGCCGCGTGGACCAGAAGGTTCTACTGCATAGCTTAGCCGCGTGGACCAGAAGGTTCTACTGCATAGCTTAGCCGCGTGGAACTGAAGGTTCTACTGCTTAGCTTAGCCTCGTGGACCAGAAGGTTCTACTGCATAGCTTAGCCGTGTGGACCAGAAGGTTCTACTGCATAGCTTAGCCGCGTGGACCAGAAGGTTCTACTGCATAGCTTAGCCGTGTGGACCAGAAGGTTCTACTGCATGTGTGTGTGTGTGTGTGTGTGTTTGTATGTGTGTGTGTGTGTGTGTGTGTGTGTGTGTGTGTGTGTGTGTGTGTGTGTGTTACTCTTTCTGAATCTCTTCTGGCCGAATAATGAAGTGAAATGAATGACTCTTAATGAATCTGATCAGACTTAATAATGAAACGAATGACTAATTGAATCTCTTCAGACTGAATAATGAAGTGAAACGAATGACTCTTACTGAATCGGAATCAGAATCACTTTTGATCTGTTGCCAGGTAGTTTGTACACATGCTAGGAATTTGTTCTGGTCGGTTAGTGCATAACACTGATGGCAGACAACATTAGACAGGGTGCAAGGACAGTACAAATAACAGTGAGAAATGCAAATGACTGCTCATTTGCTGCAATCGTACAGTTCTCACATCCTGCAAGTAAAAATTATTATTATTATGGTAAAGAAGTGTGTAAAGGCTGTTCATCTCAGTAATACCCTCTAGTCGACCACAAGGCTTCTCGATAGCGCCAGCCAATCGCACGGCTGCAAACGCCCTCCATCTGAAAAGGTTCTGCCAAAGACGTTTCCTAGGGAGCCAGGACTGGGTTCTGTCTCATCTGACCTTGTATTCACTATTGAAATTAAAAGTGAATATGATTGGCAGTAAAAAGGTACTGATCACAAATGTGGTATTTTTAACGTGTTGTTTGAAAATGACTTTGTACGGGGGTAGTGAGTGAAAAGCGTGCGCGTCATCAACAACCTTGCGGTGGATAAATTCTCCTCCATTTTTGAAAGCAACATGTTGAAATCCTTCTTCGACAGTATAGAATGTATGGTTGATTATTTTAACACGCATTGCTCTGGTATTCTAGACGAGGTCACCCCTGTGGTAATTAGAAAGGTTTTATCCGTTGACTATTCCCCCTGGTCAGACGATAATATCCGCAATTTCAGACGCAAATGGCGTAAAGTAGAGCACCTCTGGAAATCTACCATCTCTACTATCTCCAAGTGCACCGCCTCTGCTTGGTATCCATCATCAACTACTCTCTCCAATCCGGCTCTGTACCTTCATATTTTAAGCAGGCGGTTGTTGAACCCCTTCTTAAGAAACCCAACTTGGACCCCTCTCTCACAGGCCTATTTCCAAACTGTCGTTTGCCTCTAAAGTCCTAGAAAAGGTTGTTGAAAGCCAGTTCAATTCCTTTCTGGCTAACAACGACATCTTAGACCAATTCCGATCAGGTTTCCATAAAAAACATTCTACAGAAACAGCTCTCCTCAGAGTCTCAAATGGCATTCTGATGTCCGCAGACTCAGATGAATGTGCTGTGCTGGTCATGCTGGACCTCAGCGCAGCATTTGACCCTGTGGGCCACGGCATTCTGTTGGACAGGCTTAGGGAGTGGGTGGGCTGTGTGGCTGTTGGTTCTTTCAGATCTGGCCCTGCACCTCTACCTGTGGCATCTCTCAGGGGTCTCTGCTACCTTCTACCTGTTATCTGTTACCTGCTAACTCTGCTACCTCCTACCTGTTATCTGTTACCTGCTAACTCTGCTACCTCCTACCTGTTATCTGTTACCTGCTAACTCTGCTACCTCCTACCTGTTATCTGTTACCTGCTAACTCTGCTACCTCCTACCTGTTATCTGTTACCTGCTAACTCTGCTACCTCCTACCTGTTATCTGTTACCTGCTAACTCTGCTACCTCCTACCTGTTATCTGTTACCTGCTAACTCTGCTACCTCCTACCTGTTATCTGTTACCTGCTAACTCTGCTACCTCCTACCTGTTATCTGTTACCTGCTAACTCTGCTACCTCAGGGCGACTGGTTGCCCCGTCACTCCGAGGCTCCTGCGGTCGATCGACACGGTCACGGCTCTTCTCTGTCCTGACCCCGCAGTGGTGGAATGAACTGCCCACTGATGTCAGGACAGCAGAGTCGCTGCCCATCTTTCGTCGCAGGCTCAAAACTAATCTCTTCAAGAAGTAGTACAACAATCCTCCCGCCTAAGCACTTATTGTATTATATTATATTGCACTGTACTTTAGATTGCGATTCTTGCACTTTGCCTTCAGCACTAGATTATGCTCTTAGTCGAGGGACTCAGCATCCTTCATGACTGTCTGTCGGCCATTGACCAATGGATGGCGGATAATTTCCTGCAACTGAACGCCTCCAAGACTGAAGTGCTGATCGTTGCAAATGATAAGACTACAGCTACAGTGGTAAACCACATGGGGTCCCTCAAGGGAAATGTTAGGCCCTCTGTTAGAAACCTGGGTGTCTTCTTTGATCAGGCTATGCACTTGGACAAACATGTCAAATCCCTAACGCGTTCCTGTTTTTTCCACCTCAGAAATATTGCCAAACTCCGGTCCATTGTATCACATGCTGAATTAGAAATGTCTGTCCATGCATTTATTTCATCACGACTAGACTACTGTAATTCACTGTTTCCCTGCCTCAACAAATCCTCTGTGGGACAACTTCAGCTAGTCCAAAACGCTGCTGCAAGATTACTCACCAGGTCAAAGAAGACATGCCACATCACCCCCATCCTGGCCTCCCTGCACTGGCTCCCAGTTCACCTCCGGATCGAGTTCAAAGTCCTGGTGTTTACCCACCGAGCTCTCCACGGACGGACCCCGGCCTACATCTCAGAACTTTTACACCCTCACTCTCTGAGTCGGTCTCTGAGGTCATCTGACCAGGGTCTCCTGGCGGTGCCCCGGACCAGACTAAAAACTCAAGGTGACAGAGCATTTGAGGCGGTGGCGCCAAGACTCTGGAATGCTCTTCCCCAGGCCCTGAGAGAGCCATCCACTGAACTCATGTTCAAAAAACTTCTTAAGACACACATGTTCAGGCAGGCCTTCGGCCATCTATAACGCCTTGCTGCTCGCAATGTTGTTGTTTTATCTGTTCTGTGTCGTTTTAATCTTGTCTCGTGTTGTATTGCCATTTTAATTTATTACTGTAAAGCACTCTGTGCATCCGTGCTGTGAGGAGCGCTATATAAATAAAGCTTACTTACTTACTTACTTACTTAGTCACTTGTTTTAGAAAGAAGATGCACTTGTGAGTTCTGGCAAGTAGTAGTACATTGGCTCTTCCTACGTTATATGCAATTATTGTTAGTCGCTTTGGATAAAAGCGTCTGCTAAATGACTGTAATGTAATGGGTCCATTCTGGGTCCTCTCCTCTTCGCCTTATACATGCTCCCCCTGGGCCTTATCATTAACGGCAACTTTCAGGGTGTGTCTCACCACAGCTACGCTGATGACATCCAGCTGTACGTCTCCTTTTAACCTGAGAACATGATAAAACGTAACATCTTAAATGACTGTTTGTCTGCCATTGAGGGCTGGAGGCGAGCAATTTCCTCCAGCTCAATGCGGCTAAGACGGAGGTTCTGATTATGGCATCTGACAGCGTCGCAGGGAGAGTAAAGCATCTTATCCTTATAACCAATGTCCGCTCTCACATCAGAAATCTACTTTTTTTTCCCGATCAGGCTATGCATCTGGATAAACATGTATCTTCACGCTATTCTTCGTAGCTTTTTCCTCCTCAGAATTATTGCTAAACTCAGGTCTATTGTGTCAGAGCTCGAAATGTTTGTTCATGAATTCATACTGTATCATCCAGGCTTGATTATTGCAATTCACTAATCACCTGTTTTAGCAAATCTGTAGACCGACTACAACTGGTTCAAAATGCAGCTGCACAGCAACTCACTACGTCCAAAAAGTCATATCACCCCCATCCTAGCCTTAAAGGGAACCTAAATAAGTCCAGCTGTGCGCCACTACAATTAGCGCTCAGGCCTATAAGAAAACAACAACATTAGAGATGCATCAAACACCGTTCCAACACACCAAATATGGATAATATGGTCAAACTAACTGCACACTTATAGGCTATAATTACCCAAAGCAAATGACATGTAGACTATGGGCCTCCTTTATGATTGATTGATTGATTGATTGATTGATTGATTGATTTTATTTTTAAGACAGGGACAAGGTACAGTAGACATTTACCCTATAGAATAGGGAGAGATGCACTGTACACGATTATAGCTAAACAGCTAATTTCCACCCGCAGTCCCTGGGCAAATAAATATACAGTCTTAAAAAAGTGGGGCAAATAGTACACAGTAGGAAAGTTACATACATAGAAGGAATACAAAAAAGTTATGTAGCAAAGATTTCACTCATCC
>NC_140242.1:3461002-3471002 GCF_949987555.1 Borostomias antarcticus | reverse complement strand
TGTGAACTCACCAGAGTGGAGCAGATTCTAAGAGCCAGCTGTGTGAACTCACCAGGGTGGAGCAGATTCTGGGAGCCAGCTGTGTGAACTCACCAGGGTGGAGCAGATTCTGGGAGCCAGCTGTGTGAACTCACAGGGGTGGAGCAGATTCTAGGAGCCAGCTGTGTGAACTCACCAGGGTGGAGCAGATTCTAAGAGCCAGCTGTGTGAACTCACCAGGATGGAGCAGATTCTGGGAGCCAGCTGTGAGAACTCACCAGGGTGGAGCAGATTCTAGGAGCCAGCTGTGTGAACTCACCAGGGTGGAGCAGATTCTAAGAGCCAGCTGTGTGAACTCACCAGGGTCAGGCAGATTCTAAGAGCCAGCTGTGTGAACTCACCAGGGTGGAGCAGATTCTAAGAGCCAGCTGTGTGAACTCACCAGGGTGGAGCAGATTCTAAGAGCCAGCTGTGTGAACTCACCAGAGTGGAGCAGATTCTAAGAGCCAGCTGTGTGAACTCACCAGGGTGGAGCAGATTCTGGGAGCCAGCTGTGTGAACTCACCAGGGTGGAGCAGATTCTGGGAGCCAGCTGTGTGAACTCACAGGGGTGGAGCAGATTCTAGGAGCCAGCTGTGTGAACTCACCAGGGTGGAGCAGATTCTGGGAGCCAGCTGTGAGAACTCACCAGGGTGGAGCAGATTCTAGGAGCCAGCTGTGTGAACTCACCAGGGTGGAGCAGATTCTAAGAGCCAGCTGTGAGAACTCACCAGGGTGGAGCAGATTCTAAGAGCCAGCTGTGTGAACTCACCAGGGTGGAGCAGATTCTAGGAGCCAGCTGTGTGAACTCACCAGGGTGGAGCAGATTCTAAGAGCCAGCTGTGTGAACTCACCAGGGTGGAGCAGATTCTAAGAGCCAGCTGTGTGAACTCACCAGGGTGGAGCAGATTCTAAGAGCCAGCTGTGTGAACTCACCAGGGTGGAGCAGATTCTAAGAGCCAGCTGTGAGAACTCACCAGGGTGGAGCAGATTCTAAGAGCCAGCTGTGTGAACTCACCAGGGTGGAGCAGATTCTAAGAGCCAGCTGTGTGAACTCACCAGGGTGGAGCAGATTCTAAGAGCCAGCTGTGTGAACTCACCAGGGTGGAGCAGATTCTAAGAGCCAGCTGTGTGAACTCACCAGGGTGGAGCAGATTCTAGGAGCCAGCTGTGTGAACTCACCAGGGTGGAGCAGATTCTAAGAGCCAGCTGTGTGAACTCACCAGGGTGGAGCAGATTCTAGGAGCCAGCTGTGTGAACTCACCAGGGTGGAGCAGATTCTAGGACCCAGCTGTGTGAACTCACCAGGGTGGAGCAGATTCTAAGAGCCAGCTGTGTGAACTCACCAGGGTGGAGTAGATTGGCAGTTCCTTGTAGGGGTTCACCAGCAGTAGAATGTGGCCGATGTAGGTCTAAAGAAAGAAGGACGATAAGAATGGATCAGACCTCATTAACATATCCAGCTGAGTGGCGGACATGTTGAATAATGCATAATGTAGGGTAGATACCATCACATGTGAAGGCCAGGCGAGGGAGAGAGGGATGTGGGATCCAGTACTGATAAATAGTTAGCTTCGGGCTACGACGACGTGTCCTTGGTCAAAGACGCGCTAAAGTCAACACGGCAGGTCATTACACAGAGGTGGACTAGCAGAGACAGGTCCGTGGAGGGGGCCATGCTACGCTAGTCACAACTCCCACGGGATCCCTTCCCCAAGCAGGTAGCCTTCTATAGAGGGCCGTGTCAGCGCTGGCAGCTAGCGAACTCCAGGGTCTAGGAGTGGGAGGCAGCCTTCAGTTCATATGCCCTCTGTCTTTGGAACACCCTGCCAGAGGACCTGAGAATGTCTGAGACCCTCGTAGCTTTTAAGCAAGATCTTAAAACATACCTTTTTAACATTGCTATTACCACATAGCTTTACTTGTTTTAATATCTTTGTTTGCTTAATTTGTATTCTCTGATTTTATAGTTTTTATTCTATTTCACACTATCTTTTAATTTTTAATTATTTTACTTGTATTGTTTCTTTTAAATATGTTCTCACTGTGTTTATGTGATTTATGTTTTTATCCTTTTCCTTTTATGTAAAGTAGTACATTGATTTGTATGACTGGTGCTATATAAAATGACATTGACACTAACATTGACAAGAGGCATGCTAACGCCTAGCATGCTAACGTACACCTCCACTGTTGTCAGTGAGACATTAACATATACATATTTATAATTACTGGCACTGGCAATGTTTTTACTATTAATGTGTAGAGGCAGCCCTGACTGAGACCCCCTCTTCTCACAATGAAATAAATAAAATCCATAAAAATGCTAAGACAAGTCAGAAATAACATTATTCCACCCACGCAGAGACCCTCTGGCATATTGATCCAAAACACACACAGACACACACACACACACACACACACACACACACAAACCCTCCTCTTCAGAGGGATTGAGATAGTAAACCCTTACAGCTCACCCCCTGTGTGGAAGCTAACCGCTAACTCTTCCCGTGTCCTCGCTGAGTAAACAGATTTAGCCCAGAGCCAACTGCTAAACTCCGTCCCCAGGGACGACACTTGATGTGCGTGTGGCGGGAGGCTATGGGAGTTAGCCCAGCGCCAACAAGCACATGAGAGCTGCTATCCCTCTGGGCACGGAGTCAGGGCTGTTGAGTTAGGCTGTTAGCGTTAGGCTGTTAGCGTTAGCATTCTAAGTGTCCTCAGTCCTAGCCCCAAGGTCAACTGGCTGTACAGCTGTGCTGAGTACAGACCGACGCTGCCCCCCTAGACGCGAGTGAGCTCAGGTCAGATTAGCATTTTAACCCTGAGGCGATGATTTCGATGGGATTGGTCTGGTCCCGAATCTGTGATGCCTGTATACAGTATAGCTGCCCGATCTGTTGGTGTTGTCTTCAGACCCTGGGCTCAAATACTATTTGAAATCAGTTCAATTACATATCTGTGCTTGGATTTTCTTGCCTGGCTCAATGGAACCTATGTGCTGTTCCCAAAAATACAATCCTCAACCATTTGACACCCCAGGCAGGCGCTAAAGTATTTAAAAGGGATTCCAAATAAAAGGTCTGGAGCCTCACAGCCCCTTCTTTACCCCCACACTCCAGGGGCATGCTCTCTTCCTCCAGATCTACCTCTCTCTCTCTCCATCAGGGCGTCTTCTCCCTGTCTCTCCATCTCTTCCTCCCTCCGCCCATCTCTCACTGCTCTCCATCAGGGCGTCTTCTCCCTGTCTCTCCATCTCTTCCTCCAGATCTACCTCTCTCTCTCTCCATTAGGATGTCTTCTCCCTGTCTCTCCATCTCTTCCTCCAGATCTACCTCTCTCTCTCTCCATCAGGGCGTCTTCTCCCTGTCTCTCCATCTCTTCCTCCCTCCGCCCATCTCTCACTGCTCTCCATCCATCCCTCCATCACAGCAGAAGGAAAGAGACCTCTCACCACCGCCCTGCTGGGGGTCCACTCCTCCTCCTCCTCCTCCTCCTCCTCCTCCCTTGCTTTCTCTGCCCCGGCTGCTCCCATCCGCCTCCTCCCTCCCCTCTGTTTCCTCTGTTTTAGTGTTAATTTGTAAACTTTGTAATTTTCCGTAATTTGTGAATTTGTAACATTGTAAATTTGTAAATTTGAGTATTAGAGTTTATCTGTATCAAGAATAATCATGGAGTCGGAAGCAACATTTCACTGTGACTGCACAGCGTATATCACATGTGACATTACTGTGACTGCACAGCATACATCACATGTGACATTACTGTGACTGCACAGCGTATATCACATGTGACATTACTGTGACTGCACAGCGTACATCACATGTGACATTACTGTGGCTGCACAGCGTACATCACATGTGACATTACTGTGACTGCACAGCGTATATCACATGTGACATTACTGTGACTGCACAGCGTATATCACATGTGACATTACTGTGACTGCACAGTGTACATCACATGTGACATTACTGTGACTGCACAGTGTACATCACATGTGACATTACTGTGACTGCACAGCGTACATCACATGTGACATTACTGTGACTGCACAGCGTACATCACATGTGACATTACTGTGACTGCACAGCGTACATCACATGTGACATTACTGTGACTGCACAGCGTACATCACATGTGACATTACTGTGGCTGCACAGCATACATCACATGTGACATTACTGTGACTGCACAGCGTGCATCACATGTGACATTACTGTGGCTGCACAGCGTACATCACATGTGACATTACTGTGACTGCACAGCGTACATCACATGTGACATTACTGTGACTGCACAGCATACATCACATGTGACATTACTGTGACTGCACAGCGTGCATCACATGTGACTGAGGAATCTGGAATCTCTCCTCCTCTCCTCCGCAGTGTTACTCCTCTCCTCCCCCCGGGGGAACGCCCCCTCCTCCAGCTCCTTTGTGTTCTCTCTATTTTGACTCTGATCCTTCTTTCTTTCTTTCTTTCTTTCTTTCTTTCTTTCTTTCTTTCTTTCTTTCTTTCTTTCTTTCTTTCTTTCTTTCTTTCTTTCTTTCTTTCTTTCTTTCTTTCTTTCATCCATCCATCCATCCATCCATCCATCCATCCATCCATCCATCCATCCATCCTTCTTTCTTTCTTTCTTTCTTTCTTTCTCTTTCATCCATCCATCCATCCATCTTTCTTTCTTTCTTTCTTTCTTTCTTTCTTTCTTTCTTTCTTTCTTTCTTTCTTTCTTTCTTTCTTTCTTTCTTTCTTTCTTTCTTCCATCCATCCATCCATCCATCCATCTTTCTTTCTTTCTTTCTTTCTTTCTTTCTTTCTCTTTCTTTCATCCATCCATCCATCCATCCATCCATCTTTCTTTCTTTCTTTCTTTCTTTCTTTCTTTCTTTCTTTCTTTCTTTCTTTCTTTCTTTCTTTCTTTCTTTCTTTCTTCATCTCACATTTCCCCCTATTCTTTTTCCTCCCTTTGCCCACCCCTCCTTCTCTCTCTCTCTTTCTTTCATTCTCTCTTTCCAATCTCCCTATCTCCATTTTCTCTCTCTCTCACTCTCTCTCCTATCCCCCCTCTATTCTCTGGGTCAGTAACACTGTGATTGTCTCTCCTGTGTGAGGGGAACACGACTGGAGGTCTCTCATCGATCCGCCTCAGTCCGTATGAAGCCCGCCCCCCCATGATGAGATGGTGAGACAGAGAGCAGGACACTCCCCCTCCCCATGAACCGAGAGCAGGACCCCCCCCCCCCACAGGGCAGGGACAATGACTGGTGTTTACAACGATGACAAGCAACAGCTAAAGAGGAGGGTCATTTCACTGTAATGATAAATGAAGGTATTGATTTTTTTTACCCCCCATCTTTCAAAATCACATTGATTTTCTAACAAAGGAATGTTATTTGTGAGTGTTTCTATAGGAGCTGTGGCTGAGGAATGGACAGTATCCCACTGACCTACAGATCCTTAGAAGAAAGGGGAGCTGGAGACCCACAGGAACGCAGTCACCAACACCACCTCTTCCTGCTTGCGCCAACACAAGACCCCCAAAATCTGGAGAAGAGCCCTAGTTCGCCCTAGCCTAAGAGTTATCGCCCCATCTCTCTGTTATCGAACCAATCGTCGACCCACTTCTCCCACAGGAGCAGGCCTAGTTCCCACGTGAGAGAACGACCATAGATCAAGTCCCCTTGATGACTCAAGACAGGCTGGAGCCGTCTTTATAGACCTGATGGCCGCCTACGACTCTGGACAGGCACATGGTCAGCATGATCACGGAGCTTGTCCGAAACCGCAGCTTTACCCTCACCACCCGTAGCGGACAGCGAAGCAGGGTGCGACGCCTTAAGAATGGTGTCCCCCAGGGATCTGTCCTGACCCCCTTCCTTTATAACATCTACACCTACGACCTGCTAAACACAGTCTCCAGGAGGTATGCCTACGCAGACGACCTTGCGCAGGACATGCAGACACTAGCGTTATACCTCCGGAAATGGAGATTGAAGCTCAGCGAGGCAAAGATGATGTCGGCGGCCTTCTACCTTAACAACAAGGAAGCCAAACGTGAGCTCCAAATACACATCGATGGAACACTCCTGCCATGCAGCGCTGAACTAACCTACCTCGGCGTGACATTGGACAGGTCGCTCACGTTCCGTCGACACCTCGAGTCACTGCGCAAGAAGTTAACAGCTCGTGTGGCGTTGATGAGCCGACTGGTCCGATCAGGCTGGGGCGCCGGCGCAAAAACACTGCGTACGGCAGCCCTAGCCCTGGTCTACTCGACCGCAGCGCTCACACCCGCCTCATCGACCCGCCTATCAACAAAGCCTTGCGCATCGTGACAGGATGCCTGCCTCCCACTCCTGTGGACAACCTTCCCATCCTCACAGGCATCCAGCCGCACAGGAACCACAGCACGTCTCGCCTGCCGGGCCGCGGAGCCTAACCACCTGCTTCACGACAGGCTCACTGCAACAGCGGAGCCTCCCCGGCGTCTCAAGTCAAGACACCCTTTTGTGCAGCACGGGATCTCCTGCAGCGATGCAGAGATCTTAACATCAGTGAGGCAGGATGGGTGGACTACACCTGGTGTGCAGGGTGGGAGGAAAACACCTCCAGGATTTCATCCCGGCCGCCGGTCCTTCCCCTACCGGGATGGACTTACCCAGACCGGCGTGGGTGAGGCCTGATCGTCTCTGGACCGGCGTCAGACACTTCCGCTCATCGATGCACAGATGAGGTTTGGCATCCTGTGCGGAGTGCGAGTGTGGCGCCGAGGAACAAACCAGACCGGAAGCAGACCACGTCATCCAGGACTGTCTAATATACTGGACACCCAACGGAATGCGTGGCCTGACGGTCGTGGATGACGAAACGATGACATGGCTCCTGGAGGTGTGCCCGGATATGTAGCCCTGGTGACCCCCTCACCCAGGCTCAGGGTGGTAAAAGACTAGCCCCTCGGCCCCGAGCCTGGGAGGGAGAGGACGCAACAACATACATGACGAAGAAGAAGGTTGTCTCTTCCCATGACATGATACCCTGCCCAGCAGTCCGACAGTCTCCTGGGCCACTCCGGCCTCCAGGCACCAGGCCAGGGAACACACACCGGCACCCACCCCAGAACACAGCACCGACAGTGGGGGAGACCGACACCACAATAGGGCCCCTCTCCTACACCAGTGTGCACAGACTGACACTACGCCAGTTAAGAGGAGAGGAGTGGGGGAGACAGACTGGGAGGTAGGTGGTGGGGGTGGGGGTACAGTCAACAACGTCTGGCCCGTCTGCTGCGAGTGTGTGTGTGTGTGTGGATGTGTGTGTGTGTGGGCGGTACGTACATAGATCTGGTTGTTGGCGAAGCGTTTCTGCATCTCGTAGAGCAGGCTGCTGTCCGTCAGCTCGCTCAGAGACGCCAGGTCATCGCTGGGCGCCGGCGGCATCAGCTTCACCTGGAGACACACATCAGCACGCCACACGTCACTACACAGTCAGTACACAGTCAGTACACAGTCAGTACACAGGCAGTATTCAGTCAGTACTCAGGCAGTACTCAGGCAGTACTCAGTCAGTACACAGGCAGTACACAGGCAGTACTCAGGCAGTACACAGGCAGTACACAGTCAGTACACAGGCAGTACTCAAGCTGTACTCAGTCAGTACTCAAGCAGTACTCAGTCAGTACACAGGCAGTACTCAGTCAGTACTCACTCAGTACTCAGTCAGTACACAGGCAGTACTCAGGCAGTACACAGGCAGTACACAATCAATGCACAATCAGTACACAATCACACCACATCCAGTATACTGTACAATCAGTACATAATCACATCCCAATCAGTACACAATCACACCACATGCCAGAGTACCAGAGAGTACTAATGAGCACTATATGCTACTAGTGAGAGAACTGCTGTGTACTATTGATGACTACTGAGTACTAGACAGTCTTAAAGAGAGCCAGACAGTGGTAGTGTGCAGTCACTAGCCTGCTCCACTTTCCCAGGTCCAGAGCTGAAGGGGCTGTCCAGGCCGTTGTCCTGGGAGGGGTGTCTGTTCAGGCCGCCGCCCACCTCCCGGAACATGGTGAGCTTCTCCAATAGGCTGTCCCGCTTGGCCAGGGGCAGGGCCAAGAGCTTCCTGTGGGGAGGGGGCGGGGTTAAGACTGGTCTGAATGGCTTTGCCTGCATAGTAAATGTCTGTAAACGTAGTTTTTCTTGTTTTTAAGAAGAATTTTTTTGGACTTGAATCAGCATAGACGAGTGTGAGTGTGTTAGCAGCAAAACGTATTGTGAAACTAGTAGAGTACTGGCTCATCCCCAGACGTACAGGTGTTTGACAGGCGTGTCGACGTCGTGAGCGCCCCCCTCGTAGCGCTGGTCTCCCGGGGGCAGCGCCGCCGCCGGGTCCTTCTTTGGCTCCGCCCAGCACGCCTCCGCCCTCACCAGCATGTCCGCAATGGCGTCTGTCGCCGCCACGTCTGGGGACGAGACCTCGGTGAAGTGAGACGCTCATGGAGGAGCTGCAGGACAGTGCTCTCAGCTCTGAATCCACCCCCCCCCCCTCAACATCCATTTGGATGAGCCCCTGCTGAGCCATAGTGATCCCCGCTGTGGATCGATCCATCTGAGCCTAGGAGACAGGGGTGTTTAAGAACCCCCCTCTTGTGCGTAATTAGGTTTAACAGGGCACAGGGGAGAGAGAGGGGGCTTCATCACCTCATATTCACACACTGGCAGCCCCCTAGCCCCGATCTCTCTCTCTCTCCTGTTTCTCTCTCTCCGCCCCGGCCCCACGCCTCAGCTAAGCCTCACGGTTAGAGGGGAGTATTGATCAACGCTTGGCTAGGCTGGCCTGTGATCCTACCAGGGGCTGAACAGAGAGGGGGGGGGAGAGAGAGAGAGAGAGAGAGAGAGAGAGAGGGAGAGAGAGAGAGAGAGAGATGGAGAGAGAGATGGAGAGAGAGAGATGGAGAGAGAGAGAGGGAGAGAGAGAGAGAGAGAGAGAGATGGAGAGAGAGAGGGAGAGAGAGAGAGATGGAGAGAGAGATGGAGAGAGAGAGATGGAGAGAGAGATGGAGAGAGAGAGATGGAAAGAGAGAGAGGGAGAGAGAGAGAGGGAGAGAGAGAGAGAGAGAGAGAGAGAGAGAGATGGAGTACATGGAGGTTAGTGTGAGAAGCATCCCTCCACCATCACCCTCTCTCCCTGAGGTAGTGTGCCACGGCCGGAGTGCTCGGTCCACATCCACCACAGCTCGTCACCCTGCTCTGTTTCCTCTGTGTATGAGATGCGCTATACAAATAAAGTTCCATTTGATTTGGCATTCACCCAGGGTCTACCGCTGTACCAGGGTCTGATTAGAAACATTCACCCAGGGCCTAGAAACATTCACCCAGGGTCTAGAAACATTCACCCAGGGCCTAGAAACATTCACCCAGGGTCTAGAAACATTCACCCAGGGCCTAGAAACATTCACCCAGGGCCTAGAAACATTCACCCAGGGCCTAGAAACATTCACCCAGGGTCTAGAAACATTCACCCAGGGTCTAGAAACATTCACCCAGGGCCTAGACACATTCACCCAGGGCCTAGAAACATTCACCCAGGGCCTAGAAACATTCACCCAGGGTCTAGAAACATTCACCCAGGGTCTAGAAACATTCACCCAGGGTCTAGAAACATTCACCCAGGGCCTAGAAACATTCACCCAGGGTCTAGAAACATTCACCCAGGGTCTACCGCTGTACCAGGGTCTGATTAGAAACATTCACCCAGGGCCTAGAAACATTCACCAAGGGTCTAGAAACATTCACCCAGGGTCTAGAAACATTCACCCAGGGCCTAGAAACATTCACCCAGGGTCTAGAAACATTCACCCAGGGTCTACCGCTGTACCAGGGTCTGATTAGAAACATTCACCCAGGGCCTAGAAACATTCACCCGGGGTCTAGAAACATTCACCCAGAGTCTAGAAACATTCA
>NC_140242.1:3446002-3453502 GCF_949987555.1 Borostomias antarcticus | reverse complement strand
AGATGGAGGGAGAGAGATGGAGAGAGAGAGAGATGGAGAGAGGGAGGGAGAAAAGGAGGGAGGGAGAGAGAGGGAGAGGGAGGGAGAGAGAGAGGGAGAAAGAGAGGGAGAGAGAGGGTGGGAGAAAAGGAGGGAGGGAGAGAGAGGGAGAGAGAGGGAGGAAGAGTGAGAGGGAGAGATAGGGAGAGGGAGAGAGGAACAGAGAGAGAGAGAAAGAGAGGGAGAGAGGGGGAGGGAGAAAAGGAGAGAGGGAGAGAGAGGGAGAGAGAGGGAGAGAGAGGGAGGAAGAGAGAGAGAGGGAGAGATAGAGAGAGGGAGAGAGGAAGAGAGAGAGAGAGACAGACAGACAGAGACACATCAGCACAGAACACACACTGTTGGGTGCAGTATTGGGTGCGGTGTTGGGTGCAGTGTTGGGTGTAGTGTTGGGTGTAGTGTTGGGTGTAGTGTTGGGTGAGGGTAGTGTTGGGTGTAGTGTTGGGTGTAGTGTTGGGTGTAGTGTTGGGTGTAGTGTTGGGTGAGGGTAGTGTTGGGTGTAGTGTTGGGTGTAGTGTTAGGTGTAGTGTTGGGTGTAGTGTTGGGTGTAGTGTTGGGTGTAGTGTTGGGTGTAGTGTTAGGTGTGGTGTTGGGTGTAGTGTTGGGTGTAGTGTTGGGTGCAGTGTTGGGTGCAGTGTTGGGTGTAGTGTTGGGTGCAGTGTTGGGTGTAGTGTTGGGTGCAGTGTTGGGTGTAGTGTTGGGTGTAGTGTTGGGTGCAGTGTTGGGTGTAGTGTTGGGTGCAGTGTTGGGTGTAGTGTTGGGTGTAGTGTTGGGTGCAGTGTTGGGTGTAGTGTTGGGTGTAGTGTTGGGTGTAGTGTTAGGTGTAGTGTTAGGTGTAGTGTTAGGTGTAGTGTTGGGTGTAGTGTTAGGTGTAGTGTTAGGTGTAGTGTTGGGTGTAGTGTTAGGTGTAGTGTTAGGTGTAGTGTTGGGTGTAGTGTTAGGTGCAGTGTTGGGTACAGTGTTGGGTGTAGTGTTAGGTGCAGTGTTGGGTGTAGTGTTGGGTGTAGTGTTGGGTGTAGTGTTAGGTGTAGTGTTAGGTGTAGTGTTGGGTGTAGTGTTAGGTGTAGTGTTAGGTGTAGTGTTGGGTGTAGTGTTGGGTGTAGTGTTGGGTGTAGTGTTAGGTGCAGTGTTGGGTACAGTGTTGGCTGCAGTGTTGGGTGTAGTGTTGGGTGTAGTGTTGGGTGTAGTGTTAGGTGTAGTGTTAGGTGTAGTGTTGGGTGTAGTGTTAGGTGTAGTGTTAGGTTTAGTGTTGGGTGTAGTGTTAGGTGCAGTGTTGGGTACAGTGTTGGGTGTAGTGTTGGGTGTAGTGTTGGGTGTAGTGTTGGGTGTAGTGTTGGGTGCAGTGTTGGGTGTAGTGTTGGGTGTAGTGTTAGGTGTAGTGTTGGGTGTAGTGTTAGGTGTAGTGTTAGGTGTAGTGTTGGGTGTAGTGTTAGGTGTAGTGTTAGGTGTAGTGTTGGGTGTAGTGTTGGGTGTAGTGTTAGGTGTAGTGTTGGGTGTAGTGTTGGGTGTAGTGTTGGGTGCAGTGTTGGGTGTAGTGTTGGGTGTAGTGTTAGGTGTAGTGTTGGGTGCAGTGTTGGGTGTAGTGTTAGGTGTAGTCTTAGGTGTAGTGTTGGGTGTAGTGTTAGGTGTAGTGTTAGGTGTAGTGTTGGGTGTAGTGTTGGGTGTAGTGTTAGGTGTAGTGTTAGGTGTAGTGTTGGGTGTAGTGTTAGGTGTAGTGTTGGGTGTAGTGTTGGGTGCAGTGTTGGGTGTAGTGTTGGGTGTAGTGTTGGGTGCAGTGTTGGGTGTAGTGTTGGGTGTAGTGTTAGGTGTAGTGTTGGGTGTAGTGTTAGGTGTAGTGTTAGGTGTAGTGTTGGGTGTAGTGTTAGGTGCAGTGTTGGGTACAGTGTTGGGTGTAGTGTTAGGTGCAGTGTTGGGTGTAGTGTTGGGTGTAGTGTTGGGTGTAGTGTTAGGTGTAGTGTTAGGTGTAGTGTTGGGTGTAGTGTTAGGTGTAGTGTTAGGTGTAGTGTTGGGTGTAGTGTTGGGTGTAGTGTTGGGTGTAGTGTTAGGTGCAGTGTTGGGTACAGTGTTGGGTGCAGTGTTGGGTGTAGTGTTGGGTGTAGTGTTAGGTGTAGTGTTAGGTGTAGTGTTGGGTGTAGTGTTAGGTGTAGTGTTAGGTGTAGTGTTAGGTGTAGTGTTGGGTGTAGTGTTAGGTGTAGTGTTAGGTGTAGTGTTGGGTGTAGTGTTAGGTGCAGTGTTGGGTACAGTGTTGGGTGTAGTGTTAGGTGCAGTGTTGGGTGTAGTGTTGGGTGTAGTGTTGGGTGTAGTGTTAGGTGTAGTGTTGGGTGTAGTGTTAGGTGTAGTGTTAGGTGTAGTGTTGGGTGTAGTGTTGGGTGTAGTGTTGGGTGTAGTGTTAGGTGCAGTGTTGGGTACAGTGTTGGCTGCAGTGTTGGGTGTAGTGTTGGGTGTAGTGTTGGGTGTAGTGTTAGGTGTAGTGTTAGGTGTAGTGTTAGGTGTAGTGTTGGGTGTAGTGTTAGGTGTAGTGTTAGGTGTAGTGTTGGGTGTAGTGTTAGGTGCAGTGTTGGGTACAGTGTTGGGTGTAGTGTTGGGTGTAGTGTTGGGTGTAGTGTTGGGTGCAGTGTTGGGTGTAGTGTTGGGTGTAGTGTTAGGTGTAGTGTTGGGTGTAGTGTTGGGTGCAGTGTTGGGTGTAGTGTTGGGTGTAGTGTTGGGTGCAGTGTTGGGTGTAGTGTTGGGTGTAGTGTTAGGTGTAGTGTTAGGTGCAGTGTTGGGTGTAGTGTTGGGTGTAGTGTTGGGTGCAGTGTTGGGTGTAGTGTTGGGTGTAGTGTTGGGTGTAGTGTTAGGTGTAGTGTTAGGTGTAGTGTTGGGCAGTGTTGGGTGTAGTGTTGGGTGTAGTGTTGGGTGCAGTGTTGGGTGTAGTGTTGGGTGTAGTGTTGGGTGTAGTGTTAGGTGTAGTGTTAGGTGTAGTGTTGGGTGTAGTGTTGGGTGCAGTGTTGGGTGTAGTGTTAGGTGTAGTGTTAGGTGTAGTGTTAGGTGTAGTGTTGGGTGTAGTGTTAGGTGTAGTGTTGGGTGTAGTGTTAGGTGTAGTGTTGGGTGTAGTGTTGGGTGTAGTGTTAGGTGTAGTGTTGGGTGTAGTGTTGGGTGTAGTGTTAGGTGTAGTGTTAGGTGTAGTGTTGGGTGTAGTGTTAGGTGTAGTGTTGGGTGTAGTGTTGGGTGCAGTGTTGGGTGTAGTGTTGGGTGCAGTGTTGGGTGTAGTGTTGGGTGCAGTGTTGGGTGTAGTGTTGGGTACAGTGTTGGGTGTAGTGTTAGGTGTAGTGTTAGGTGTAGTGTTAGGTGTAGTGTTGGGTGTAGTGTTAGGTGTAGTGTTGGGTGTAGTGTTGGGTGCAGTGTTGGGTGTAGTGTTGGGTGTAGTGTTAGGTGTAGTGTTGGGTGTAGTGTTGGGTGCAGTGTTGGGTGTAGTGTTGGGTGTAGTGTTAGGTGTAGTGTTGGGTGTAGTGTTGGGTGCAGTGTTGGGTGCAGTGTTGGGTGTAGTGTTGGGTGTAGTGTTGGGTGCAGTGTTGGGTGTAGTGTTGGGTGTAGTGTTAGGTGTAGTGTTGGGTGCAGTGTTGGGTGTAGTGTTAGGTGTAGTGTTAGGTGTAGTGTTAGGTGTAGTGTTGGGTGTAGTGTTAGGTGTAGTGTTGGGTGCAGTGTTGGGTGTAGTGTTAGGTGTAGTGTTAGGTGTAGTGTTAGGTGTAGTGTTGGGTGTAGTGTTAGGTGTAGTGTTGGGTGTAGTGTTAGGTGTAGTGTTGGGTGTAGTGTTGGGTGTAGTGTTAGGTGTAGTGTTGGGTGTAGTGTTGGGTGTAGTGTTAGGTGTAGTGTTGGGTGTAGTGTTAGGTGTAGTGTTGGGTGTAGTGTTGGGTGCAGTGTTGGGTGTAGTGTTGGGTGCAGTGTTGGGTGTAGTGTTGGGTGCAGTGTTGGGTGTAGTGTTGGGTACAGTGTTGGGTGTAGTGTTAGGTGTAGTGTTAGGTGTAGTGTTGGGTGTAGTGTTGGGTGTAGTGTTGGGTGTAGTGTTGGGTGTAGTGTTAGGTGTAGTGTTGGGTGTAGTGTTGGGTGCAGTGTTGGGTGTAGTGTTGGGTGTAGTGTTGGGTGTAGTGTTGGGTGCAGTGTTGGGTGTAGTGTTGGGTGTAGTGTTAGGTGTAGTGTTGGGTGTAGTGTTGGATGCAGTGTTAGGTGCAGTGTTGGGTGTAGTGTTGGGTGTAGTGTTGGGTGTAGTGTTGGGTGTAGTGTTGGGTGTAGTGTTGGGTGTAGTGTTAGGTGTAGTGTTGGGTGTAGTGTTGGGTGTAGTGTTGGGTGTAGTGTTGGGTGTAGTATTGGGTGTAGTGTTGGGTGTAGTGTTGGGTGTAGTGTTGGGTGCAGTGTTGGGTGTAGTGTTGGGTGCAGTGTTAGGTGTAGTGTTGGGTGTAGTGTTAGGTGCAGTGTTGGGTGTAGTGTTAGGTGTAGTGTTGGGTGTAGTGTTGGATGCAGTGTTAGGTGCAGTGTTGGGTGTAGTGTTGGGTGTAGTGTTGGGTGTAGTGTTGGGTGCAGTGTTGGGTGTAGTGTTGGGTGTAGTGTTAGGTGTAGTGTTGGGTGTAGTGTTGGGTGTAGTGTTGGGTGTAGTGTTAGGTGTAGTGTTGGGTGTAGTGTTGGGTGTAGTGTTGGGTGTAGTGTTGGGTGCAGTGTTGGGTGTAGTGTTGGGTGTAGTGTTGGGTGTAGTGTTGGGTGTAGTGTTGGGTGTAGTGTTAGGTGCAGTGTTGGGTGTAGTGTTAGGTGTAGTGTTGGGTGTAGTGTTAGGTGTAGTGTTGGGTGTAGTGTTAGGTGTAGTGTTGGGTGTAGTGTTAGGTGTAGTGTTGGGTGCAGTGTTGGGTGTAGTGTTGGGTGTAGTGTTGGGTGCAGTGTTGGGTGTAGTGTTAGGTGTAGTGTTGGGTGTAGTGTTGGGTGTAGTGTTGGGTGTAGTGTTAGGTGCAGTGTTGGGTACAGTGTTGGGTGTAGTGTTAGGTGCAGTGTTGGGTGTAGTGTTGGGTGTAGTGTTGGGTGTAGTGTTAGGTGTAGTGTTAGGTGTAGTGTTGGGTGTAGTGTTAGGTGTAGTGTTAGGTGTAGTGTTGGGTGTAGTGTTGGGTGTAGTGTTAGGTGCAGTGTTGGGTACAGTGTTGGGTGCAGTGTTGGGTGTAGTGTTGGGTGTAGTGTTAGGTGTAGTGTTAGGTGTAGTGTTGGGTGTAGTGTTAGGTGTAGTGTTAGGTGTAGTGTTAGGTGTAGTGTTGGGTGTAGTGTTAGGTGTAGTGTTAGGTGTAGTGTTGGGTGTAGTGTTAGGTGCAGTGTTGGGTACAGTGTTGGGTGTAGTGTTAGGTGCAGTGTTGGGTGTAGTGTTGGGTGTAGTGTTGGGTGTAGTGTTAGGTGTAGTGTTAGGTGTAGTGTTAGGTGTAGTGTTGGGTGTAGTGTTAGGTGTAGTGTTAGGTGTAGTGTTGGGTGTAGTGTTAGGTGCAGTGTTGGGTACAGTGTTGGGTGTAGTGTTGGGTGTAGTGTTGGGTGCAGTGTTGGGTGTAGTGTTGGGTGTAGTGTTAGGTGTAGTGTTAGGTGTAGTGTTAGGTGTAGTGTTGGGTGTAGTGTTGGGTGTAGTGTTAGGTGTAGTGTTAGGTGTAGTGTTGGGTGTAGTGTTAGGTGTAGTGTTGGGTGTAGTGTTGGGTGCAGTGTTGGGTGTAGTGTTGGGTGTAGTGTTGGGTGCAGTGTTGGGTGTAGTGTTGGGTGTAGTGTTAGGTGTAGTGTTAGGTGCAGTGTTGGGTGTAGTGTTGGGTGTAGTGTTGGGTGCAGTGTTGGGTGTAGTGTTGGGTGTAGTGTTGGTGTAGTGTTAGGTGTAGTGTTAGGTGTAGTGTTGGGTGTAGTGTTGGGTGCAGTGTTGGGTGTAGTGTTAGGTGTAGTGTTAGGTGTAGTGTTAGGTGTAGTGTTGGGTGTAGTGTTAGGTGTAGTGTTGGGTGTAGTGTTAGGTGTAGTGTTGGGTGTAGTGTTGGGTGTAGTGTTAGGTGTAGTGTTGGGTGTAGTGTTGGGTGTAGTGTAGTGTAGGTGTAGTGTTGGGTGTAGTGTTAGGTGTAGTGTTGGGTGTAGTGTTGGGTGCAGTGTTGGGTGTAGTGTTGGGTGCAGTGTTGGGTGTAGTGTTGGGTGCAGTGTTGGGTGTAGTGTTGGGTACAGTGTTGGGTGTAGTGTTAGGTGTAGTGTTAGGTGTAGTGTTAGTGTAGTGTTGGGTGTAGTGTTAGGTGTAGTGTTGGGTTGTAGTGTTGGGTGCAGTGTTGGGTGTAGTGTTGGGTGTAGTGTTAGGTGTAGTGTTGGGTGTAGTGTTGGGTGCAGTGTTGGGTGTAGTGTTGGGTGCAGTGTTGGGTGTAGTGTTGGGTACAGTGTTGGGTGTAGTGTTAGGTGTAGTGTTAGGTGTAGTGTTGGGTGTAGTGTTGGGTGCAGTGTTGGGTGTAGTGTTAGGTGTAGTGTTGGGTGTAGTGTTGGGTGTAGTGTTGGGTGTAGTGTTGGGTGTAGTGTTAGGTGTAGTGCTGGGTGTAGTGTTGGGTGTAGTGTTGGGTGTAGTGTTAGGTGTAGTGTTGGGTGTAGTGTTGGGTGTAGTGTTGGGTGTAGTGTTGGGTGTAGTGTTGGGTGTAGTGTTGGGTGTAGTGTTGGGTGTAGTGTTAGGTGTAGTGTTGGGTGTAGTGTTAGGTGTAGTGTTGGGTGCAGTGTTGGGTGTAGTGTTAGGTGTAGTGTTGGGTGTAGTGTTGGGTGTAGTGTTGGGTGTAGTGTTGGGTGTAGTGTTGGGTGTAGTGTTGGGTGTAGTGCTGGGTGCAGTGTTGGGGTGTAGTGTTGGGTGTAGTGTTGGGTGTAGTGTTGGGTGCAGTGTGGGTGTAGTGTTAGGTGTAGTGTTGGGTGTAGTGTTAGGTTGTAGTGTTGGGGTGTAGTGTTAGGTGTAGTGTTGGGTGTAGTGTTGGGTGTAGTGTTAGGTGTAGTGTTGGTGTAGTGTTGGGTGTAGTGTTGGGTGTAGTGTTAGGTGTAGTGTTGGGTGTAGTGTTGGGTGTAGTGTTAGGTGTAGTGTTGGGTGTAGTGTTAGGTGCAGCGTTGGGTGTAGTGTTGGGTGTAGTGTTGGGTGTAGTGTTGGATGCAGTGTTAGGTGTAGTGTTGGGTGTAGTGTTAGGTGTAGTGTTGGTGTAGTGTTGGGTGTAGTGTTGGTGTAGTGTTGGGTGTAGTGTTAGGTGTAGTGTTAGGTGTAGTGTTGGGTGTAGTGTTGGGTGCAGTGTTGGGTGTAGTGTTGGGTGTAGTGTTGGGTGTAGTGTTGGGGTGTGGCTCTCACCAGGGTGACCCCTTGCTGGTTGGGCCGGTTCAGACTGACCGCGCTGGTCACCAGCTGCCTCACGTCAGACAGCATGCTGCTGGACCTCTGCACACGCAGGGCCTGCATGGACACGTCCACACCTGAGGACACACACA
>NC_140242.1:3440714-3445802 GCF_949987555.1 Borostomias antarcticus | reverse complement strand
TCCTTCTTTCTTTCCTTCCTTCCTTCCTTCCATCCTTCCTTCCTTCCATCCTTCCTTCCTTCCTTCCTTCCTTCCTTCCTTCCTTCCTTCCTTCCTTCCCTTCCTTCCATCCTTCCTTCTTTCCTTCCTTCCTTCCTTCCTTCCATCCTTCCTTCCATCCTTCCCTTCCTTCGATTCTTCCTTCCTTCTTTCCTTCCTTCCTTCCATCCTTCCTTCCATCCATCCTTCCTTCCCTTCCTTCCATCCTTCCTTCCTTCTTTCTTTCCTTCCTTCCTTCCTTCCATCCTTCCTTCCTCCTTTCTTTCCTTCCTTCCTACTTTCTTTCCTTCCTTCCATCCATCCTTCCATCCATCCTTCCTTCCCTTCCTTCTTTCTTCCTTCCTTCGATCCTTCATTCCTTTCCTTTCCTTCCTTCCTTCCATCCTTCCTTCCATCCTTCCTTCCTTCCCTTACTTCCATCCTTCCTTCTTTCTTTCTTTCCTTCCTTCCATCCTTCCTTCCTTTCCTTCCTTCCTTTCCTTCCTTCCTTCCATCCTTCCTTCCATCCTTCCTTCCATCCTTCCTTCCATCCTTCCTTCCTTCCATACTTCCTTCCCTTCCTTCTTTCTTTCTTTCCTTCCTTCCATCCTTCCTTCCTTTCCTTTCCTTTCCTTTCCTTTCCTTTCCTTTCCTTTCCTTTCCTTTCCTTTCCTTCCTTCCTTCCATCTTCCTTCGTTTCCTTCCTTCCATCCTTCCTTTCCTTCCTTCCTTCCTTCCTTCCTTCCTTCCTTCCTTCCTTCTTTCCTTCCATCCTTCCTTCCATTCCTTCCTTCTTTCTTTCTTTCTTTCTTTCTTTCTTTCTTTCTTTCTTTCTTTCTTTCTTTCTTTCTTTCCTTGCTTTCCTTCCTTCCATCCTTCCCTTCCTTCTTTCTTTCTTTCCTTCCTTCCTTCCTTCCTTCCTTCCTTCCATCCATCCTTCCCTTCCTTCCTTCCTTCCTTCCATCGTTCTTTCCTTCCATCCCTTTCTTCCATCCTTCTTTCCTTCCATCCTTCCTTCCATCCTTTCTTCCTTCCTTCTTTCTTTCCTTCCTTCCTTCCATCCTTCCTTCCTTCCATCCATCCATCCATCCTTCCTTTTCTTCCTTCCATCCTTCTTTCTTTCCTTCCTTCCATCCTTCCTTCCTCCTTTCTTTCCTTCCTTCCATCCTTCCTTCCTTCCATCCTTCCTCCCCTTCCTTCTTTCTTTCCTTTGATCCTTCATTCATTTCCTTTTCTTCCTTCCTTCCTTCCTTCCTTCCTTCCTTCCTTCCTTCCTTCCTTCCTTCCCTTACTTCCATCCTTCCTTCTTTCTTTCCTTCCTTTCATCCTTCCTTCCTTCCTTTCCTTCCTTTCCTTCCTTCCATCCTTCCTTCCTTTCCTTTCTTCCTTCCATCCTTCCTTTCCTTTCTTCCTTCCTTCCATCCTTCCCTCCCGTCCTTCCATCCTTCCTTCTTTCTTTCCTTCCATACTTCCTTCCTTTCCTTCCTTCCTTCCATCTTTCCTTCCTTTCCTTCCTTCCATCCTTCCTTCCATCCTTCCTTCCTTCTTTCCATCCTTCCTTCCCTTACTTCCATCCTTCCTTCTTTCTTTCTTTCCTTCCTTCCTTCCTTCCTTCCATCCTTCCTTCCTTCCTTCCTTCCTTCCTTCCTTCCTTTCCTTTCCTTTCTTTCCTTCCTTCCATCCTTCCTTCATTCCTTCCATCCTTCCTTCCTTCCTTCCCTTCCTTCCTTCCTTCCTTCCTTCTTTCTTTCTTTCTTTCCTTCCTTCCTTCCTTCCATCCTTCCTTCCTTCCTTCCTTCCTTCCTTTCCTTTCCTTTCCTTTCCTTCCTTCCTTCCATCTTTCCTTCCTTTCCTTCCTTCCATCCTTCCTTTTCTTCCTTCCTTCCTTCTTTCCTTCCTTCCTTCCATCCTTCCTTCCTTCCATCCTTCCATCCTTCCTTCCTTCCATTCCTTCCTTCCTTCCTTCTTGCTTTCTTTCTTTCTTTCCTTGCTTTCCTTCCTTCCATCCTTCCCTTCCTTCTTTCTTTCCTTCCTTCCTTCCATCGTTCCTTCCTTCCATCCCTTCCTTCCATCCTTCTTTCCTTCCTTCCTTCCATCCTTCCTTCCATCCTTCCATCCTTCCTTCCATCCTTCCTTCTTTCTTTCCTTCCTTCCTTCCTTCCTTCCTTCCTTCCTTCCTTCCTTCCATCCTTCCTTACTTCCTTCCTTCCTTCCATCCTTCTTTCTTTCCTTCCTTCAATCCTTCCTTCCTCCTTTCTTTCCTTCCTTCCATCCTTCCTTCCATCCTTCCTTCCTTCCCTTCCTTCTTTCTTTCTTTCCTTCGATCCTTCATTCATTTCCTTTCCTTCCTTCCTTCCATCCTTCCTTCCTTCCTTCCTTCCTTCCTTCCTTCCCTTACTTCCATCCTTCCTTCCTTCCTTCCTTCCTTCCTTCCTTCCTTTCCTTCCTTTCCTACTTTCTTTCCTTCCATCCTTCCTTTCCTTCCTTCCTTCCTTCCATCTTTCCTTCCTTTCCTTCCTTCCATCCTTCCTTCCCTTCCTTCCATCCTTCCCTCTTTCTTTCTTTCTTTCCTTCCTTCTTTCTTTCTTTCTTTCTTTCTTTCTTTCTATCTTTCTTTCTTCCTTATATTCAAAGAAATATTCAGAATGACACTCTTTTTTAGGCTGCAAACTCATATTAATATATGTTCTCCTCTTTCAGCTATTGAACTCAATAAAACTATGAGTTATGATGAGTGGTCTAATCTATTTTTGAGTGTAGTACTAGCAGTACTTATAACAAACACCTACTGCAACACCTCCACAGCTACTGCTCCGCCCAGCATGGGCTATAGACACATGGTCTCCAATGAGGGGTGCATTGGGATGGCCTGGCAATCACTGACCTGCCCCCCACAACCTCTGACCTGAGGGGGCGGAGTCTCGCCACCACGCCACTATCTACGCCACCGTCTCCACATCTCAGACCCTGAGTTGGCTAAAGACGCAGTTTTCACGGTTGGGTGCATGTGGGTGGTCCGGGGAGCAGTACGCTGTCCTCGACCGCCTCTGACCCGAGGGGGCGGAGTCTCGTCACCACGCCACTATTCACGCCACTGTCCCCAGATCTCAGCCCCTGAGTGAGCTATAGACACACGGTCTTCACTGTTGGGTGCATGTATATTGCCCGGATGTCAGTGCACTGCCCCTGACCTGCTCTGACCGGAGGGGGCAGAGTCTCGCCATCACGCCACTATCCATGCCACGCACCTCACAACACAGCCTCTGAGGTGACTAGAGACACACGGTCTTCACTGGTGAAGGCAGGTGGGTAGCCCGGCATGGCCTACACTCTCCGCGACCGACTCTGACCCAAGCGGGCGGAGTCTCACCACCACGCCACAGACCCCACAACTCAGCCCCTGATTGAGCTAGAGACACACAGTCTTCACCAGTGGGTGCAAGGAGACTGCCCGGAGGTCTTCATGGTGGAGTCAGGTAGGTGGCCCGGAGAGGGGTACACTGTCCCTGACTGGCTCTGACCTGAGGGGGCGGAGTCTCACCCCCACGCCACTATCCACGCCACGGCCCCACAACTCAGCCCCTGAGTAGGCTAGAGACGCACGGTCTTCGCCGGTGGGTGCATGGAGATTGCCTGGTCCGTAGTAGTTCTAGCAGTAGCTGTTACATACAGCTGCAGCAGCTAGCCCACCTCACATTTTCTCCAGGAAATGTACTTTCTAGTTATGATTACTATAACTATGATTATGATTATGATTATGATTATGATTATGATTATGATTATGATTATGGTTATTATTACCTCCACCCCAGGGGCAAAGCCCCGCAGGGCGGAAGGTAATGTTTTCACGTCTGTCTGTCTGTCTGTGTGTGTGTGTGTGTGTGTGTGTCTGTGTGTGAGTGTGTGTCTGTAGGCGGACAGGATTAAACAAAAACTACCGGCCCGATATGCATGAAACTCGGTGGAGGGGTGCAGCATGGGCCAAGGAACTCACCATTTTGACCATCATTCATAGGTGGCTCTACTGTACCCATATTACTGTAACTTCACTGTAGTGGGGGATTTAGGTTTCAGTTTCCTCATAGGTTTCAGGTTCTTGGCGCCACTTGCAATACCGAGCTTGGCCACTACGCCAAACTGGCTGTTCCTGGCCATGGGGGCTTGCTTCATGGGCCACTGAGCAACTTTCATTGGATTGAATGGGCCGCCATCTTTGCATGCCTTATCCACTTCTTATAATACATCCATGATCCAGCCATGATCAGTTATGCTCGCGTCAACAGGCTGGTGTCTATTTCCTTTTTCACCTCGTCCCGGAAAGTAGAACGCTAGAACCCGCCTACCATCATTTTTCTGTCCGGCGGATGGAAGATGATGTTGCAGCAGTGTTATTATTTAAATCAGCAATATTTAAATTTCGCCTTGCGCCTGACGAGACTACTGGCTGCAGTGTAGAGAGCGACAAACAAGCTGCTAAAGCCATTGCTGATTATGGTGTTTTGTGCGTACAATACCACTTAGTGCGTTGTTATCAACTGGTTTGCTAACAAAGGCTAGAGCTACTAGTTAGCTGTTGATAACGAGATCAGCTGTTGCAACTGGAACGCTCACCTCGGGAGTGACCATTCCCAGTTCCCACTCACACCTCCCGAGACAAATGGAATGACCCATAACGTTATATTTCTCATTCGTGTGGATAGTTGAAGCGATGCATTCTGTAGGCTACCTCAGTAGAGTCTGCTAAATGACCATGTTTAATGCTTTATGTATACTATCTGTTAGTGTGAAGTGTGATGAAGTGCCAAGCAACACAGTGACACCTGTTATATAGACTAGCGTCTCAACTTGCATTTAAACGATAATGTAAACTTCAAGCATTCAAAGTAAACTGCAGACACTTCAGCTGGATGAAAATAAAGTGTCTGCACATTAAAATGATTGACTTCATAGAAAACTATATCTCGCCTATAGATTATAGATTTAACATGTCATTGGCTGTATAACTCCCATCTCAAATGTACATCTTGTAAACTACTGTCTGCAGACTCTGAACCAGCCCACTCCTCCCTC
>NC_140242.1:3430714-3433214 GCF_949987555.1 Borostomias antarcticus | reverse complement strand
CCATTTTGCTTTTAATGTGCCATTTTGACCTTGTTTTGACCATTTCCATGCCTCGTACTTCGACGAACTCCTCCTACAGATTTCAAAAAAATTGAGTTTTCACCAAACACCCTTGCCGTGGCGCCCCGCCAAAGTTTGACATTTCGCCATAAAACACGAAGTCCTCATAACTCCTCCATACATTATCCAATTTGTCCGATATATCTCACGCTTCATGACGGTTCTGTCCTGAACACATCTATGTGTCAGTATTGCATCATACTTATAGCGCCACCTATTGGTGAAACAGGAAGTCCTCATAACTCCTCCATACATTGTCCAATTCGTCCGATATATCTCACGCTTCATGAAGGTTCTGTCCTGAACACATCTATGTGTCAGTATTGCGTCATAATTATAGCGCCACCTATTGGTAAAACAGGAAGTCCTCATAACTCCTCCATACATTATCCGATTTGTCCGATATATCTCACGCTTCATGACGGTTCTGTCCTGAACACATCTATGTGTCAGTATTGCGTCATACTTATAGCGCCACCTATTGGTGAAACAGGAAGTCCTCATAACTCCTCCATACATTATCCGATTTGTCTGATTTATCTCACGCTTCATGACGGTTCTGTCCTGAACACATCTATGTGTCAGTATTGCGTCATACTTATAGCGCCACCTATTGGTGAAACAGGAAGTCCTCATAACTCCTGCATACATTATCCGATTTGCACCAAATTGCTGACGCTTCATGAAGGTCACCTTCTGAACACATCTATGCGTCGGTATTGAGTTACACTTACAGCGCCACCTACTGGTGAAACAGGAAGTACTCATAACTCCTACATACATTATCCGATTTACTCCAAATTGCTAATGCTTGATGAAGGTCGCATCTTGAACACATCTGTAGGTCAGTATTGCGTCATACCTACAGCGCCACCTACTGCTTACAGGAAGTCCTCATAACTCCTACATACTTTGTCCGATTTACACAACATTTCTCACGCTTCATCAAGGTACTGTCCTGAACACATCTATGCGTCGGTATTGAGTCACGCTTAGAGCGCCACCTACTGGTGACAGGAAGTTTCTGTCAGTACTGGACACCGAAATAGCACACCCTTTAACGGCGCCACACCCCGACCCGCGTGGGGTGCGAGGGCCCGCTCACTGCTGCTCGCAGCACTAGTTGTATCTTTTTGTGTGTATTACAGTTTTTTTTTCGATTTCTTAAGCTTGATTTTGAAAACAGGGTCGTCCCAAACCAATTAGCGCGGAGTTCGAGTGGACTGTCAAACCCTTAAATAGCGAGTCTGCATCGGTGCAAGCTCTCGATAGCCGAAGCAGGAAGTGCACGTGCCAAAGCAATGCCGGAGGAAACGGCATGTAAATGAAGTCTTCCAGTCTTCCTACACTGTTAATTATTTAAGATAGGCTACAACACTCAAACTTAATTGCTACAGCACTCAAACTTAATTACAAAATCACAGAATATGGTGTCAAAAGATAAACACAAAAACATCACTTTATCCCTAGATTGCTTGACTTGTTGCAAACTCTTAAAAGCCTGCAGCCTATTCATGCATAGCCGACATAAAAATACATCTAAATAGGCCTAGGTCTACATCAAATGTACATCATATATTCCATTATTTACAGGGACAATGGAACAGACAGAGCAGCTGATTAGGCTGCGACATACAAATGTCTCTTCACAAGAAAAGGAATGCTGCCAAGGAGACATGGGAGTGAGTTATTAACTGATTGATGTATTTGTCTCGGGACAGTGTTAAAGTATTCATTTAGAGTTAGACTTCATTTGCAAAAACATATCTGCATTTGGATTTTTTACTATTTCTCATTATGTATGTATTTAATTATAGTGCTATATATATTTTTATTGTAAATCATAAACATTTTTCCCATAAATCCCCTAAACATGGCATGGTGACGGCCCTGTTCCGGGCGTTTCCGGTGGAGTGAGGAGTCTGTCCCACATTTGTCTTTCCATTTATATACCCTCCCCCTCGATTGAGAGTGCAAGTGACACTTCATTTGGAGGGACCCTCGGTGGTGGAGTGGTAGTGGGTAGGGGCTGGTTTGGGATTGGGCCACTCGGTGGTGGAGTGTGAGTGGGTAGGGGCTGGTTTGGGATTGGGCCACTCGGTGGTGGAGTGTGAGTGGGTAGGGGCTGGTTTGGGATTGGGCCTTCTTTTGACTTCTTCCATTTTGGTTGAAGACAGGTGAACTCACCAGCTTCATTTGTATAGTGCTTAAACCTGATTGGTGTGTCTACAATTAAACAGTTGTGTGCTATTTTGGACATTTAGCCCTATTTGTGGTCTGAATCGGAATCTGAATATTTTTACATGTTTGGCATGCCTTGGACGTAAGCATTCCCCTGGCACTTGTTTTCACTGGTCCCACCGAGGACTATGTGCAAGTCATACCAAACACCTAAAAATATTTGGATTGTGATACATTTCACCGGAGAGCATACTGAGAC
>NC_140242.1:3353239-3408239 GCF_949987555.1 Borostomias antarcticus | reverse complement strand
GTTATACGGTCTGTACCGGGGCTGTTATACGGTCTGTACCGGGGCTGTTACCGGGGTTGTTATACGGTCTGTACCGGGGCTGTTATACGGTCTGTACCGGGGCTGTTATACGGTCTGTACCGGGGCTGTTATATGGTCTTTACCGGGGCTGTTATACAGTCTGTACCGGGGCTGTTATACGGTCCGTACCGGGGCTGTTATACGGTCTGTACCGGGGCTGTTATACGGTCTGTACCGGGGCTGTTATACGGTCCGTACCGGGGCTGTTATACGGTCCGTACCGGTTGTTATACGGTCTGTACCGGGGCTGTTATATGGTCTGTACCGGGGCTGTTATACGGTCCGTACCGGGGCTGTTATACGGTCTGTACCGGGGCTGTTATACGGTCCGTACCGGGGCTGTTATACGGTCTGTACCGGGGCTGTTATACGGTCTGTACCGGGGCTGTTACCGGGGCTGTTATACGGTCCGTACCGGGGGCCTCATTTATCATTGAGGTACGCCTTCTTTTACACGGTCTTTTTCGCGAGTTCAGGCGTACGCCATTTGCCCCCCCCACATTGCGATTTATCAAGCCGTAAGGGCGAAAATTTAGTCGCCTTTCTCCGCGCTTTTGTAGGACACCTCTCCAGTTGGCGTACCGATTTACACGGTGTTCTACGCCCTTCTTGAACACAGGGGGAACTGGCGACGCCGGTGGTGCGTCGGTGAATTACTATGTTTGACGGAGAGAATAAGAGCGACAGTTCATGAACGCACAATCATGTAGGCTACTAGGCCAATTCAGCACAAACATATATCGCAATGCAAGATTAGACGTGTCCTCTAACCGGCTCATTCATGGTTCGATATGGATTTGTTCCCCAAACTGTACCTATGCGCTGTCCCAAACCCTTCCGCGCTATATGTCACACACTTAATGCAGGCACTCCATCAAACGGCAATAATTGACCAATTAGATTGTCATTAATATGTGATCATGTGGACCTGTTTGCTCTTTGGTAAGCATATAAATGACAGTCCTCCTGTGCGTAATGCGAGCCTAAATGAATCCGGCGCTCAGCAGGGTAGGGACTAGACTGGAGGCAGGCGCTGCGCGTGACGGCTGGCTTGTTGGTGTGTCCATAACCAAGATCCATATTCTTTGTCTTATTTACTTTGAATCTTTATTAGCATTTTCCATCCATACAACGACAATACAATAAAACATAAAAACCTACAATAACAGCTTATGGGTACATCCATCCATGCAGCTTTTTTTTCTTACTCAAATATGACAATTTTAATATTAGTGGTATCATCACACTTCCTTCTATAATCCATCCATTTTTCCCATCTCCCTTCAAACTTTCCTTCCTGCATCCTCAATGCATGCGTGAACCTCTCCCTAACATACATCTCCTCCACAACACCCACCACTGCTCCTTGGTTGGGCGTTCCACCTTATACCAAGCCCTCGTTATTGTCTTTTTACTAGCAACCAATAGTACTTTCACTAGGTATCTGTCCCCTCCTTGTACATCATCCCGTGTTATGTTTGCCAAGATATATATTCAAAGCTGATAAGAAGGTGGAAGTCGGCGCGCTGGAGGTGGAGGCTGCAACTCGCGGGGGCACGACCGTCAGGTCCAGGACCACTGCAGACTCCCCCTCCTCTGAGTCCCACCCCACGTCAGAGTCTGGAGAAACAATTTCAATCATGTTCCTTGAGTTTGTCTGTGAACTTGATTATGCATTAAACATTTCATTGTGCAGCCATATTCATTTGATATGTTTTTCTGTTGGCAGTCAATTAAATGCTGTGATTTACCGGGTGATTTAGATGAGTCTTAATTTCCCAGAGGGGAAAATGTTTAATGTGTTCTAACATTATGAAGTGGTCATCTGCGTTATTGTTCCCTGTGTTTGGTCCTAATTTAATCATAGCCTACCACAGAATGTTCTCTTTCCTCACAGCCACATGTTATGTCCGTGTATGCCAAATCCTAGATGCACAATACGTAGCTAAAGTAGGCTACTAAGCTGTAGGAGCAAACAGACAAAGGTAGGCTATTAATACCTTCCGAAGAGGATTGTCTTCCTCGCGTGGACCTCACCAACAAGCACATGCACCTCCGTCTCCGAAAAGTTTCTCTTCATTCCGCGTTTTTCCATAAACGTCTTTGTCTGTCCTAATGCTCGACGCTATATTATGTCGGTTCCTTCCGGGGTATCCCCGTTGTGCCGTCATAGTTTTGACCATATATGGTTGGATTTGGGCGTGGAGAGGGCGGAACACGAGGCGCGTGCGCGTACACTCTATTCTCCGCCCGTCTCGGATTTCTCGTGCAGAAAAGGGCATACGACATTTTTGATAGATCCGAAAAGCGTGTAAATATTCTCGTCGTACGCTACATTGTGCATTTTCCGCGTTTTCGTCGTACGCCCTCTTTTACACCAGAATTTACACGCTCTTTGATAAATGAGGCCCCGGGGCTGTTATACGGTCTGTACCGGGGCTGTTATACGGTCCGTACCGGGGCTGTTATACGGTCTGTACCGGGGCTGTTATACGGTCCGTACCGGGGCTGTTATACGGTCTGTACCGGGGCTGTTATACGGTCCGTACCGGGGGCCTCATTTATCAAAGAGCGTGTAAATTCTGGTGTAAAAGAGGGCGTACGACGAAAACGCGGAAAATGCACAATGTAGCGTACGACGAGAATATTTACACGCTTTTCGGATCTATCAAAAAAGTCGTATGCCCTTTTCTGCACGAGAAATCCGAGACGGGCGGAGAATAGAGTGTACGCGCACGCGCCCCGTGTTCCGCCCCCTCCACGCCCTAATCCAACCATATATGGTCAAAACTATGACAGCGTGTCGGGGATACCCCGGAAGGAACCGACATAATATAGCGTGGAGCATTACGACAGACAAACGCGGAAAGAAGAGAAACTTTTCGGAGACGGAGGTGCATGTGCTTGTTGGTGAGGTCCACGCGAGGAAAGAAAATCATCTTCGGAAGGTAAGCTATTTGTACGAGCCTACATTTGTCTGATTGCTCCTAGTTTAGGTAGCCTACTGTATGTTCGTGCATCCTGTATGTGGCGTAGGCTACACGGACATGCTGTATTATGTGTGAGGAAAGCAAACATTCCACACATTCTGTGGTAGGCTATGATTGATTTAGGACCAAAAACAGGGAACGATAACACAGATGACCACTTCATAATGTTAGACCACATGAAACATTTTCCCCTCTGGGAAATGTAGACTCTCATCTAAATCACCCGGTAAATCACACTTAAGCATTTATTTGGCTGCCAACAGAAAAACATATCAATTGAATATGGCTACACAATGAAATGTTTAATGCATAATCAAGTTAACAGACAAACTCAAAGAAAATGACTGAAATTGTTTCTCCAGACTCTGACGTGGGGTGGGACTCAGAGGAGGGGGAGTCTGCAGTGGTCCTTGACCTGACGGTCGTGCCCCCGCCGGTTGCAGCCTCTACATCCAGCGCCACGACCTCCAGTGCCTCCACCTCCAGCGCACCGGCCTCCACCTCCAGTGCCATCTCCAGCGCCTCCGTCTCCGTCTCCACCGCCCACGCCTCCACCTCCGGCTGCCAGCGTCCCTGCCTCAAGGTTCCCTGAGGGCTGGGCTTCCTATCAGATGCTGTGCTGGAGGCTCATGACCCTAGAGGCCCAGAGGGAAATGGCAGAAGGGATTGGGGCAGTTGTGGGGCAGTTGTGCAGCAGTTGGTGGAGGTCACCACACTACACCACCAGAGCCAACAGGACATCCTCACTGCACTTCATTCCCTCACACATGCTGTCACGGACCTCACACTGTCACTCACTACCACACTCACGGACCTCACACAGTCACTCACTACCACACTCAAGGACCTCACACAGTCACTCACTACCACACTCACGGACCTCACACATTCACTCACAAACGCACTCACACACCTCACACAGTCACCCACCAACAGACAATAAAATGGTAGAAATGTGAACCTTACTTGTTTGTGTCTTCATAGCTGGCGCATGACCTCAGTGTGGGCCCTTTGGCCCCGCTGGTAAACCTCATGACGGGGAGGGGGCTGAGGGCTTGGGTCCTCATTTTGTGGTGGGGTCTTGACTGGTTCTCATTCTTATCAGCTTTGAATATACATCTTGGCAAACATAACAGAATGATGTACAAGGAGGGGACAGATACCTAGTGAAATTACTATTGGTTGCTAGTAAAAAGACAATAATGAGGGCTTGGTATAAGGTGGAACCCCCAACCAAGGAGCAGTGGTGGGTGTTGTGGAGGAGATTTATGAGATTTATTTATGCATTGAGGATGCAGGAAGGAAAGTTTGAAGGGAGATGGGAAAAATGGATGGATTATAGAAGGAAGTGTGATGATACCACTAGTATTAAAATTGTCATATTTGAGTAAGAAAAAAAAGCTGCATGGATGGAAGTACCCATAAGCTGTTATTGTAAGTTTTTATGTTTTATGGTATTGTCGTTGTATGGATGGAAAATGCTAATAAAGATTAAAGTAAAAAAGACAAAGAATATGTATCTTGGCTATGCACACACCAAGCCAGCCGTCACGCGCAGCGCCTGCCTCCAGTCTAGCCCTACCCTGCTGTGCGCCAGGATGAATGAGTCATGCGTGGAGCCAGGCCACCGTGCCACTACACTTGTGATGAGCATGTCGGCGTCACATATGATTTGGGTATTTATAGTGTGCACATTTTTGCGATTCACATAGACGTAGGCTATTCATTCAATGATGGTGCCCTTGTGTGGGTGCAGTCGCCATCGCCGTCACCTCTTTGGAGTTCTATCGAGTAGCGCCGGATTCATTTAGGCTCGCATTACGCACAGGAGGACTGTCATTTATATGCTTACCAAAGAGCAAACAGGTCCACATGATCACATATTAATGACAATCTAATTGGTCAATTATTGCCGTTTGATGGAGTGCCTGCATTAAGTGTGTGACATATAGCGCGGAAGGGTTTGGGACAGCGCATAGGTACAGTTTGGGGAACAAATCCATATCGACCCATGAATGAGCCGGTTAGAGGACACGTCTAATCTTGCATTGCGATATATGTTTGTGCTGAATTGGCCTAGTAGCCTACATGATTGTGCGTTCATGAACTGTCGCTCTTATTCTCTCCGTCAAACATAGTAATTCACCGACGCACCACCTGCGTCGCCAGTTCCCCCTGTGTTCAAAAAGGGCGTAGAACACCGTGTAAATCGGTACGCCAACTGGAGAGGTGTCCTACAAAAGCGCGGAGAAAGGCGACTAAATTTTCGCCCTTACGGCTTGATAAATCGCAATGTGGGGGGGGCAAATGGCGTACGCCTGAACTCGCGAAAAAGACCGTGTAAAAGAAGGCGTACCTCAATGATAAATGAGGCCCCGGGGCTGTTATACGGTCTGTACCGGGGCTGTTATACGGTCCGTACCGGGGCTGTTACCGGGGCTGTTATACGGTCCGTACCGGGGCTGTTATACAGTCCGTACCGGGGCTGTTATACGGTACGTACCGGGGCTGTTGTACGGTCCGTACTGGGGATGTTATACGGTCCGTACCGGGGATGTTATACGGTCCGTACCGGGGCTGTTACCGGGGATGTTATACGGTCCGTACCGGGGATGTTTTCAGCGTGTTCAGCAGTCATGTACAGTGACATGCAGCGTGTTCAGTAGTCATGTTCAGTGACATGCAGCGTGTTCAGTAGTCATGTAGCGTGTTCAGTAGTCATGTACAGTGACATGCAGCGTGCTCCAGGGAACAGAGGCCAGGGGTCGTCTATGTAGCGGTCTCAGAACCAGACCCGGCTGGTGAGGGAACCCTGGACCAGCCTGATCACTGGTGCTGGTTCTGCAGGTTCTACACACGCGTGTGCTATACAAATAAAGTTTGATTTGATGTGTGTATGTGTGTGTGCCTGTTTGTGTGTGTGTGAGTATATATGTGTGTGTGTGTATGTGTGTGTGTTTGTGTATATATGTGTGTGTGTGTTTGTGTATGTACAGTATGTGTGTGTACGTTTGTGTATGTATGTGTGTGTGTATGTATGTGTGTGTGTGCTTGTGTGTGTATGTGTGTGTGTGTGTATGCGGCTCTCTGGGAGTGTTGAGCCCACAATGACATCAGCTTCCGCCAACACACCAGCCGTTGCCATGGCAGCGCACAAAGACATTTTTTTAGGGGCGGAAGAGGGGGGGGGGGGGGGGGGGAGGCATCGGGTTGACACATTCACCCATTAAGGGGGTGCCACAGATCCCCCTACTCGCTGTCCCCCTCCCCCTCCCTCCCTCCCCCCCCCCCCTCTCCTTGTCCAGTGTTTGTCCAGCCGGTGGTTCTGTTTGCAGAGCTGGGCCAGTAGAACACATCATCACTATACTAACCCTGCTTCCATCTGCTCCCCTCTTTCTCCTCCCTACCCCTCTCCCTCTCTCCCTCCTTCCTACCTCTCTCCCTCTCTCCCTCCTTCCTACCTCTCTCCCTCTCTCCCTCCTTCCTACCTCTCTCCCTCTCTCCCTCCTTCCTACCTCTCTCCCTCTCTCCCTCCTTCCTACCTCTCTCCCTCTCTCCCTCCTTCCTACCTCTCTTCCTCTCTCCCTCCTTCCTACCCCTCTCCCTCTCTCCCTCCTTCCTACCTCTCTCCCTCCTTCCTACCCCTCTCCCTCTCTCCCTCCTTCCTACCTCTCTCCCTCTCTCCCTCCTTCCTACCTCTCTTCCTCTCTCCCTCCTTCCTACCTCTCTTCCTCTCTCCCTCCTTCCTACCCCTCTCCCTCTCTCCCTCCTTCCTACCTCTCTCCCTCTCTCCCTCCTTCCTACCTCTCTCCCTCTCTCCCTCCTTCCTACCCCTCTCCCTCTCTCCCTCCTTCCTACCTCTCTCCCTCTCTCCCTCCTTCCTACCTCTCTCCCTCTCTCCCTCCTTCCTACCTCTCTTCCTCTCTCCCTCCTTCCTACCTCTCTTCCTCTCTCCCTCCTTCCTACCCCTCTCCCTCTCTCCCTCCTTCCTACCTCTCTCCCTCCTTCCTACCCCTCTCCCTCTCTCCCTCCTTCCTACCTCTCTCCCTCTCTCCCTCCTTCCTACCTCTCTCCCTCTCTCCCTCCTTCCTACCTCTCTCCCTCCTTCCTACCTCTCTCCCTCTCTCCCTCCTTCATACCCCTCTCCCTCCTTCCTACCTCTCTTCCTCTCTCCCTCCTTCCTACCCCTCTCCCTCTCTCCCTCCTTCCTACCTCTCTCCCTCCTTCCTACCTCTCTCCCTCCTTCCTACCCCTCTCCCTCTCTCCTTCCTTCCTACCCCTCTCCCTCTCTCCCTCCTTCCTACCTCTCTCCCTCTCTCCCTCCTTCCTACCTCTCTCCCTCCTTCCTACCTCTCTCCTTCCTACCTCTCTCCCTCCTTCCTACCTCTCTCCCTCCTTCCTACCCCTCTCCCTCTCTCCCTCCTTCCTACCCCTCTCCCTCTCTCCCTCCTTCCTACCTCTCTCCCTCTCTCCCTCCTTCCTACCTCTCTCACTCCTTCCTACCTCTCTCCCTCTCTCCCTCCTTCCTACCCCTCTCCCTCTCTCCCTCCTTCCTACCTCTCTCCCTCCTTCCTACCCCTCTCCCGCTCTCTCCTTCCTACCTATCTCCCTCTCTCCCTCCTTCCTACCTCTCTCCCTCCTTCCTACCTCTCTTCCTCCTCCCTACCCTTCTCCCTCTCTCCCTCCTTCCTACCTCTCTCCCTCTCTCCCTCCTTCCTACCTCTCTCCCTCTCTCCCTCCTTCCTACCTCTCTCCCTCCTTCCTACCCCTCTCCCTCTCTCCCTCCTTCCTACCTCTCTCCCTCCTTCCTACCTCTCTCCCTCCTTCCTACCTCTCTCCCTCCTTCCTACCTCTCTCCCTCTCTCCCTCCTTCCTACCTCTCTCCCTCCTTCCTACCTCTCTCCCTCCTTCCTACCCCTCTCCCTCTCTCCCTCCTTCCTACCCCTCTCCCTCTCTCCCTCCTTCCTACCTCTCTCCCTCTCTCCCTCCTTCCTACCTCTCTCCCTCCTTCCTACCTCTCTCCTTCCTACCTCTCTCCCTCCTTCCTACCTCTCTCCCTCCTTCCTACCCCTCTCCCTCTCTCCCTCCTTCCTACCCCTCTCCCTCTCTCCCTCCTTCCTACCTCTCTCCCTCTCTCCCTCCTTCCTACCTCTCTCACTCCTTCCTACCTCTCTCCCTCTCTCCCTCCTTCCTACCCCTCTCCCTCTCTCCCTCCTTCCTACCTCTCTCCCTCCTTCCTACCCCTCTCCCGCTCTCTCCTTCCTACCTATCTCCCTCTCTCCCTCCTTCCTACCTCTCTCCCTCCTTCCTACCTCTCTTCCTCCTCCCTACCCTTCTCCCTCTCTCCCTCCTTCCTACCTCTCTCCCTCTCTCCCTCCTTCCTACCTCTCTCCCTCTCTCCCTCCTTCCTACCTCTCTCCCTCCTTCCTACCCCTCTCCCTCTCTCCCTCCTTCCTACCTCTCTCCCTCCTTCCTACCTCTCTCCCTCCTTCCTACCTCTCTCCCTCCTTCCTACCTCTCTCCCTCTCTCCCTCCTTCCTACCCCTCTCCCTCCTTCCTACCCCTCTCCCTCTCTCCCTCCTTCCTACCACTCTCCCTCTCTCCCTCCTTCCTACCTCTCTCCCTCTCTCCCTCCTTCCTACCTCTCTCCCTCCTTCCTACCCCTCTCCCTCCTTCCTACCTCTCTCCCTCCTTCCTACCTCTCTCCCTCCTTCCTACCTCTCTCCCTCCTTCCTACCTCTCTCCCTCTCTCCCTCCTTCCTACCCCTCTCCCTCCTTCCTACCCCTCTCCCTCTCTCCCTCCTTCCTACCTCTCTCCCTCTCTCCCTCCTTCCTACCCCTCTCCCTCTCTCCCTCCTTCCTACCTCTCTCCCTCTCTCCCTCCTTCCTACCCCTCTCCCTCTCTCCCTCCTTCCTACCTCTCTCCCTCTCTCCCTCCTTCCTACCTCTCTCCCTCCTTCCTACCTCTCTCCCTCCTTCCTACCCCTCTCCCTCTCTCCCTCCTTCCTACCTCTCTCCCTCCCTAAATACTTTCCATATTGGCAAAGCATAAAAGTAAACCACAAATGAAGATGAAAACTGCAAGAGAACTACTAATAGATATTCTGTTTCTCTGTATGATTTGTTTGATGGCTCTGCTTGTGTTTGTTTCTCTCCCTCTCTTTTTCTCTCCCTCCCTCACTCTGTCTCTCCCTCCCCCTCTTTCCCTCTCCCTCCCTCCCTCCCTCCCTCCCTCACTATCTCTCCCTCCCTCTCTTTCTCTCTCCCTCCCTCTCTCTTTCTCTAACTCCCTCCCTCCCTCTCTTTCTCTCTCCCTCCCTCTCTCTTTCTCTAACTCCCTCTCCCTCCCTCTCTCTCACAATCTCTGTCTAGATCTCTCTGAGGTCAGAAGTGTGTGTGACCACCCAGTCTGCTTTTGTAACGTTATCACCCTTATGAACGATGGTAAGGTCTGTGTGTGTGTGTGTGTTAGAGAGGGGATTAGTGTTATAGGCTGGGGTTGGATATAGGCTCACCAGGACTCCTATCTGTGGAAGAGAAAAGAATCTCTGTTAGACCAGACCATTGAGATGAACTACTGCACATCACCAACAGAGGGAGCAAGTGAGGTTGCTTCTGCTAAACAGAATCAGAATTTGTTTTATTGCCATTGTAGCTTTTCAACATACTAGGAATTTGCTTTCGGGGGGGTCAGAGGGGGACACGAGCCTCGTTGAAGAGGCTGGTGGTCGTGGGGAAGAAGCTGCCTCTGTGGCGTGCAGACGTGGTCCTGATGGACCGCAGACTCCTCCCTGAGGGGAGGGGCATGAAGAGATTATGGCCGGAGTGGGAGGGGTCAGCCACAAGCTTCCTGGCCCGCTTCAGGGTCAGGAAGGTGATTGCAGACCTTGTCCAAGGTCTTACTTGACGAGTTCTGTCGATAATACACTAATATACTGTATAGCTCTGGGTGGTATCAACATATCTGTACCCCTTTTGCTCATTTGTCTGTCTGAAGTAGGAACGTAGGCTACAAACCGACATGTGCGGTCAAGGTAAATCAATTTATTTTGCAGAAAAACAGCAGCCCACAAAAACCTTGTTTCATAGAACAAACTTTCAGTCAAAACTATTATTTTTTACTGGGAGTGGGACACAACTGTGCACAACCTAACAACATTATGATAGAGGAACATTGTGGAGCAGGTGAATTCAACATCTTTAGTGAGGGGTGCTGCCCCCTCCTGGCGGAACCATGAAAACACTCTCATAAACAACATTAGAATCTCAGTGCAAAGAAGCTACAGTACAAGGTGATTGTCCTATGGATACAATCTATTGCACAATGAAAAAAGTTCACTTTTCTTTTCTACAAAGAATGGACTGAACGTGTTTTACTGCCAACATTATTCAAACGAGAAATAAGACGAATGCACCGAAGTCTCCAGAAGTAAAGTGGACGTCTTCTGGGATGAGATGAGAGGGATCTCTGACAGCAGTGCTGTGCTGTTAGCCTGGTAACAGAAACTCCGCCCCCACAGTCACTCCCCCTGTAGAGGTCACAGGGCGGCTGGTCAAACATATTCAAGGTGTGCCTGTGCGATACTCAGTCTGTTTCATTAACTAGATACAAAGCCAAAAGGGGCCAGGGGCACTTGTGTCTGGCATCTTATCTGTATAGGAATGTTGCCCTTCTGCCCTTCTGAGTGGCGAACCTCTCAATGACCCTGTTGTTGAAGTCTGGCATGTTTCTGATCAGGTTCTTCTCCATGGAGAGCATGGCCAGGGCGTTGAGGCGCTCCTGCGCCACGGTGGTCCTCAGGAAGGCCTTGATCCTCTTCAGGGTGGAGAAGCGCCTCTCCGACTCCGCCGTCATCATGGGCGTGGTGATGGGGATCTTCAGGAGGCCGACGGTCTCGGTGAAGGTTCCCTGGAGGTTGTTCTCCATAAAGAACTGGAATAGGGTGAGAGCTTCTTGTCTTTGAAATGAGAGTTTAACATGTTTTTGAATGATTTTTCAAAGTGCACACCCACATCCATTGTATGACCTAAACGGTGGTAGAGCAATTATCAGACTTTCTCAAAAGTGCTAGTTTTGTCAACGTTTTGATCTGAACCATTGTATATGATCATAGGTAACCTTAAAACAGGGCTAAACATGCATGTAATGTACTGTACATTGCACGTTCATAAAAATAAAAGAAAAATTTAAATGCTGCGGTATCGTGATACTACTTGGTATCGTGATACTTTGACTGGTATAGTATCACAGGTCAAATATTGGTATCGTGACAACACTTCCCAGTCCTAACCATTGCAGTACTGTAGCGATGCTTGGGTGCGGCGTGGCCAAAAAACACTGGACCCCTTCACTCCCGTAGGAGCAACACAAATGGTACCTGTTATCCCATGCAATGTCGGCGTGGGTAGGTCACCACCACGACAACACTGACAATCTTTCACGCCGACGACGAGCTCCTCAAATCCTCTCATATGTACGGAAGAGCATTAGGGCCAACAACTGAGTTTATTATTTTTTTAAGCTTCTGAGTTTAAAGTCAGAATTTCTGAGAAAAAAGTCAGAAATAACTTCTGAGATAAAAGTCAGAAATAACTTCTGAGATAAAAGTCAGAATTTCTGAGATTAAAGTCAGAATTTCTGAGAAAAAAAGTCAGAATTTCTGAGAAAAAAAGTCAGAAATAACTTCTGAGATTAAAGTCAGAATTTCTGAGAAAAAAAGTCAGAAATAACTTCTGAGATTAAAGTCAGAATTTCTGAGAAAAAAAGTCAGAAATAACTTCTGAGAAAAAAGTCAGAATTTCTGCTGTTGGCCCTAATGCTCTTCCGTACACATGCGACGTCGGAAGTCTCTGGGCAATATTCGAAATCCAATGCCGTTCACGCACCCACCAGCCGATGTCCCTCCTCCACGCTAGCTGTCTAGCTAGCTAGCCAGGATGGCTCCGTCAAGTTCGCTCACGTTACTGTAGCTCTTCCCACGAACAAGTTAGCACTGTCTCTATAATTCTGTTCGGTTGTAGATTCTGTCCAAATATACTTGGAAACTAATACACATGCAACTAAACCGTTTTCCACGTTATAGCATAAACTCTCCAACCCTCAAGCACGGAGAATATCCTCCCGTCCCTTCTTCACTTCAGCAGATCTCCCCACACCCTTTCTTTTTTCGCGCGGTTTATGACAGACATCTCAACATCAATTCACCCACTTTATGGTATTCACAAAAAGGTATATACAAACTCCAACTCCCAGAATACCTTTCATTTACACCAAGTGACTAAAACAGAATGGGCTCTAGCTTATTTCTTGAGCTTGGGCTTAATACTATGATCTTATTGCTTATATATAAAACGTGATTATACTGTATAATAAGTGAAGAGATGATTTTTGCTTTCTAGATGATGGTAACGTTGGCTGTGGATTGGACGCTCTCCTCGTGGGTGTGGCTCTTCAGCAGGTCTCTGACGAACTGCTGGAGGGCGGGGAAGTAGCCCTGGCACTGCCAGGTGGTCATGTGTGTGCCTTTGGGGAAGGTGGCCAGCCGCTTACTCTGTGAGGGCGACAGCTCATAGAGCTGCTTCATCATGGCGGGTGGGATGAGCCCATCTGACAGGCCCGAGATGAACAGCGACGGCATGCGACACAGCGCCACCTGGCGGTAGGACAGGAACTGGTTCCGGTAAAACCAGAGGGGCAGCCGGTGCATGGGCAGGGAGGAGAGTGTGGCGGCCATGTGGGGGATGCTGAGGAACGTGTTCTCCACCATGATGGCCGCCACCCGGTGGGGGTTGGTGGAGACAAGGTGGATCGCCACGGCGCCCCCTAGCGAGCGGCCGTACAGCAGCACCTTGGTCTTGTCCAGGTCGGGCCGGGTCATGACGTAGTCCAGCGTGGCCTCGGCGTCCAGGTACAGCCCGCTCTCGCTGGGCTCTCCCTCGCTCTTCCCGTAGCCGCGGTAATCCACCAGCACCACGTTGGCCTTCAGGTTGTCCAGCATGTCCTGCGCGTTGGGGACCCGGTGACCGATGTTCCCCGCGTTACCGTGGAAATACAGGATGGTGGGCGAGGTGGAGGAGGAAGAGGAGGAGTTGAAGTTGGGGTTGGGGTTGCTCTGGTTACCGGCAGAGGCACTCCCTGTGTAGCGGAGCAGAAGGAGGTTGAGGCTCACGCCATCCTTGGTCCGGATGTAGACGTTCTCGTGGAGGACATCGGCGGGCACGGAGAAGTCGGCGTTGTGGGGCCTGTAGATCAGGCCGTCCTGGAACTTAGAGGAGAAGAGGACCCCGGCCATGGAGGCCAAGATGAGCAGCACCACCATAACCGCCCCAACCAGCACGCACAACCAGCAGGGTACTTGAGCAGATTGCAGGCGGTACATGGAAAGATTAGAATAGAATAGGATGCTTATTAGCCATGTGTAACAAGTATGGGTACATGTACATTGGAATTCTTGTAATAGTTCCATAATAAAGTTGCTAAAATGGTACGTGCGTGCCGTAAATATTGTCCCCTCCAGCAGGTGTCAACTGTTAAGATTATGTTCACACGTGTCAAAACTGGAGAAAAAAAACTGTGCAGGAAGTCACAGACCAACTAGCTAGCAAATGTGGATAACTCTCAAATTGTCAGTAGAGTTCATTATATTCAGTCTTATTCACTTCAGTGTTATTACCTGCATTTACAATTGGGCACTTCTTTGCTGTTCTTCCTCTCGAAAGGATGCGTCTTCCCGGAGGCAGGGGAGAGGGATCTCTTGTTATAAAGACCTGTCGGGGGGAGGGATCTCTTGTTATAAACAGCTGTCATTGGTGTGATGTTGTGTTTCGTCTTCATATGCAACTTCCTTGATGAGCTACGCAACACAACACATTTTGATTACTCAGATGCAGTACTATTAATCTTTGTCACTCCCTCCCTTACTCCGGTCAAAGTTGACCTGCATTTCACTGTTGGCACCACAAGAGGCAGTAGTCCCAGCACACCAAAATAAAGAAGGACACCAAAATCAACCCACCTGTCTCCACTGCACAACTAGAGTAGCGGTGAAAGTATTGAACTCCCACCCGGGAGACCGTGGTTCAAGACCCGATGGGGATGATTTTATGGGACTATACCCCAAACCTCCATACGTTCATCCTTTCACTCCAACCTTTTCCCAGATAGCACACAAATATCAGTCCTCCATCGGAATCAGAGTGACAATCCGCTGGAGTGTTTCTACTAGGGGTGTCTAGAGGGGGACCCGTTGTTAAACAGCTGGAGAATTTCTGCTGGCGAGTCGGTAGCGGTCTCCGAGCGGAATTCCACTCGCATTTTTTTTCCACACGCGTGACGCCCTGCCCTGTCGCTCTTCTGATGGTAAAACTCATGTGGACCTCTGTTGGGATACAGTCAGAATTCCGTTTGCATGGCACACCCTCCCCTGTCCCTTTTCCCATGGTGGAACTCGATTGGGATACTGTCAAAATTCTGCTTGCAACTGTCACTGGAAGGTAATCTTGAACAACCTAGTCACTGACGACCAGCTCAACACGACGCCCCGGACAGGTCAGGTAAATTCTGCTTCAAAATGTAAATCTGTATACAAACATCACATAAAAGATGTTTTTTAAAATGTTTGGTATTTTGAGGGAACATTTGCCACTCAAATGTTAATGCTACTTCACGTTACAGCAGCTATCTTAGCTAGCTGACACATTTAGGTTAGCTAACTAGCTAGCTAGCGTTAATGGTAGCTAGCTAACGTAACGTTACCCTAGCCGCCAGCTACTGTGTTGTAGATCTTTAGTTGTAAGTCTTTTATTAGTATAGAGATGGATAACAGTGTGAGGGATAATTATGTTTGAACAAGGTGATTAAAGTGTACTGGTTCAATCCCTTAATGGTGAGATTCTACCACAATGTTTTATCATTGCTTTGAAATGCCCGGTAGATTTGTGTTAGCCCTATGTTACTAGCTATATTAGCGTTAACCCTATGTTGCTAGCTATGCCTTCGGTAGGGATTTTGATAGCTTCTTCGTACTATTATCATGTAATCTCTGGTAATAGGCTATTGGTAGCTAAGAGTAACTGTACTTTGTTTGATTTTTATGATCATTACGTTTTGTTGTCCAAGTATGATTTAGTCCATGTTCTCGTTAGTTGGCTACAAACGTGTATTACCTGTGATAGACTGCATTTACCGTTTTCGGCCACAGGAGCGCAGCAACAGGCTTAGATAGATCCTTGTTCAGTTTCAGCAATTCAATGAGTATTTTAGTTAGGCTATTTAGTTATTTGTGTACGTATTTCTGTTAGTTATATATTATATGTCTTTTTTATTTCAGATACCACACACTCACTGTCTGTTTATGTTAGTGAATAGAATTAAAAGGTCAAATAATGCTTATTAAAGGAGTAGTAAAGGGAAAATCATGTTTAGCCCTGTTTTAAGGTTACTTATGATCATATACAAATGTTCAGATCAAAAAGTTACAACTAGCACTTTTGAGAAAGTCTGATAATTGCTCTACCAAATCGAGAGCTTAACATGTTTTTGAATGATTTTTCAAGATGCCCATCCACATCCATTGTATGACCAAAACGGTGGTAGAGCAATTATCAACTTTCTCGAAAATGCTAGCTTTGTCAACGTTTTGATCTGAACCATTGTATATGATCATAAGTAACCTTAAAACAGGGCTAAACATGCATTTTCCCTTTACTACTCCTTTAAGATTGTGTTACTGTGACTGGATGGATAGCCTACCTCCGATTGAGCCGTGTCCTCGGTGTCGGCCATAGCTTGCTTGAACCGCTGAGGATTTACAGCGATTTACCCCAACTAAACTAAGACAGGAAGCAGTGGCGTTTCTAGTCTATATGCCACCCTGGGCGAACCCCCCGCCACGGCGCTCCCCAACCCCCCCGGCCACGAGCCGACGCGGTCGAACACTTTCAGTTTCGTTTGTAAACGTGACCGGGTTTTCCGATTGTGAATGAGACTGTCAGTAAGTTGTTGAGCGGGGGGGGGGGGGTTCTGACAGACAATTCAGATTGACGTGCGATTTGTTTTTCAGATTGAGAAACAAATCAATTCAAAACAAATCAAAACAAATTCAGATTGACATGCGATTTGGGGGGGGGGGGGGGGTGCGGTTTACTTGGCGGAGATTCGCGGAGTTTTTTTCTGCTCTTCTTGCCGCAAAAACATAGCTTTAACCCCCGTGTTTGGTTCTGCTGAAATCACTAACTCCAAACGTCTGAAATCACTAACTCCAAACGTCTGAAATCACTAACTCCAAACGTCTGAAATCACTAACTCCAAACGTCTGAAATCACTAACTCCAAACGCCTGAAATCACTAACTCCAAACGTCTAGATAGGCTACTAACGACGGAGTTAAGCTATTGTTACTTTGACTGGATGGATAGCCTACCTCCGATTGAGCCGTGTCCTCGGTGTCTGCCATAACGTGCTTGAACGCTGAGGAGTTACAGCTTGCTGGCACCAACTAGACTAGAACAGGAAGAAGAGCTGTAGATACTGTAACAAGCTAAACATTCAGCCAGGACTTCTGCACACCACATTCCTCAGTGTATCAGCAGACTGGTAACAAATATGCAGCTCAACTCCAAAAAGTCCCAAGATTCTTCCATGCATCAATGTTTTATACCCTACCTCTCTCTACCAGTCATACCGTACCTCTCTCCTCCAGTCATACCCTACCTCTCTCCTCCCAGTACCTCTCTCCTCCAGTCATACCCTACCTCTCTCCTCCCAGTACCTCTCTCCTCCCAGTTATACCCTACCTCTCTCCTCCCAGTTATACCTTACCTCTCTCCTCCAGTCATACCCTACCTCTCTCCTCCAGTCATACCCTACCTCTCTCCTCCCAGTACCTCTCTCCTCCAGTCATACCCTACCTCTCTCCTCCCAGTACCTCTCTCCTCCAGTCATACCCTACCTCTCTCCTCCAGTCATACCCTACCTCTCTCCTCCCAGTTATACCTTACCTCTCTCCTCCAGTCATACCCTACCTCTCTCCTCCAGTCATACCCTACCTCTCTCCTCCAGTTATACCCTACCTCTCTCCTCACAGTTATACCCTACCTCTCTCTCTATAATAATAATAATAATAATCATAATAATAATAATAATAATACAACTATTTGTATTGCACTTATCATACAAATAAATACAGCTCAAAGTGCATTATAACAGAGAATATACATGCACATGCACATTGTGCTTCACATAAAATAGACATAAAAAGAACAAAAAGCAGGAAAATAAGCTGGAAGATAAAACACAATAAAATATAAATATAAGACATCTTTTATTTTTTTATCTTACCACTTCAATATCACAAATAACCAAACTGTTTAATTTGTAGAGTCTCTTTGTATGTTCAGGTTACGCAATAATATAATTGCCATTGGTTCCAAACCTATTAAAAATGTCAAATTTGCCCTGAACATTTAACACAATACCCGTGGATCTGTGTCCAGATTTCTTCCTAATCTTGGTAAAACTTTGGTTAGGTGTGACCCAGTTGGTACCTTCCCATCAGACTCATAATTAAAATATTTACCCTATTCCAATGAATTGTTTTATCATGAATTAATGCATTTTAATAAAATATTGTACTGCTTAGATATACAGTACACAAAAAAGTGCTGTAGCATGCAAGTGCAAAAGGAGCTAGCTAAAAACTAAAGTGAAGAGATAGGTTTTTAGCTTTCTAGATGATGGTAACGTTGGCTGTGGATTGGACGCTCTCCTCGTGGGTGTGGCTCTTCAGCAGGTCTCTGACGAACTGCTGGAGGGCGGGGAAGTAGCCCTGGCACTGCCAGGTGGTCATGTGTGTGCCTTTGGGGAAGGTGGCCAGCCGCTTACTCTGTGAGGGCGACAGCTCATAGAGCTGCTTCATCATGGCGGGTGGGATGAGCCCATCTGACAGGCCCGAGATGAACAGCGACGGCATGCGACACAGCGCCACCTGGCGGTAGGACAGGAACTGGTTCTGGTAAAACCAGAGGGGCACCCAGTGCAAGGGCAGGGAGGAGAGTGTGGCGGCCATGTGGGGGATGCTGAGGAACGTGTTCTCCACCATGATGGCCGCCACCCGGTGGGGGTTGGCGGAGGCGAGGCGGATCGCCACGGCGCCCCCTAGCGAGCGGCCGTACAGCAGCACCTTGGTCTTGTCCAGGTCGGGCCGGGTCATGACGTAGTCCAGCGTGGCCTCGGCGTCCAGGTACAGCCCGCCCTCGCTGGGCTCTCCCTCGCTCTTCCCGTAGCCGCGGTAATCCACCAGCACCACGTTGGCCTTCAGGTTGACCAGCATGAGCACTGCATGGGGCACCCGGTGGCCCATGTTCCCCGAGTTACCGTAGAAATACAGGATGGTGGGCGAGGTGGAGGAGTTGAAGTTCGGGTTGCTCTGGTTACCGGCAGAGGCACTCCCTGTGTAGCGGAGCAGAAGGAGGTTGAGGCTCACACCGTCCTTGGTCCGGATGTAGACGCTCTCGTGGAGGACATCGCCGGGCACGGAGAAGTCGGTGTTGTTAGGACTGTAGATCAGGCCGTCCTGGAACTTAGAGGAGAAGAGGACCCCGGCCATGGAGGCCAAGATGAGCAGCACCACTATAACCACCCCAACCAGCACGCACAACCAGCAGGGTACTTGAGCAGATTGCAGGCGGTACATGGAAAGATTAGAATAGAATAGAATGTTTATTAGCCATGTGTAACAAGTATGGGTACATGTACATTGGAATTCTTGTAATAGTTCCATAATAAAGTTGCTAAAATGGTACGTGCGTGCCGTAAATATTGTCCCCTCCGGCAGGTGTCAACTGTTAAGATTATGTTCACAAGTGTCAAAACTAGAGAAAAAAAAACGGTGCAGGAAGTCCCAGACCAACTAGCTAGCAAATGTGGATAACTGGCTCAAATGCCCAGCTCTCAATCTCGATGCAGTTTCAGGGATGCTCAGTGAGACGAGGGAAAAAGAGGCCCAAACACGGGCTGTTCAGTGAAAATATATATTTTGTATGGATTTACTTATACATGGATCCACCACAAGTAATTCAATGAAGCCAGCCTGTCTACAACGGCATCAGAGCACCCAACACTCAGGAAGCCATTGTAAAACTGAAGACATTTTCAGTCGAAAACTCGGAGAATTAAAGTCAACTCGGACTACACTGAAGAAAGTCACAAGTGTGTCAAGCAAAGCACTGGAGGCTCACAAGGTCACTACTACTGGGGACACTGGGAACTGCTGCTCTTACAGACACTTGGTGGTCGAGCTGTCGGTAGCACATCTGGCACATAAAGTATGATTTAGGCTACTTGGACCTTCTTCCACGTAACTCACTTAACGAAGTTGGCTAGCTACAGTTTTTTATTTTCTTGTTCCGGCTTCTTTTTGTTACTTTAAGTTGATATGTGAGGCTAATTGTCAGTAGAGTTCATTATATTCAGTCTTATTCGCTTCAGTGTTATTACCTGCATTTACAATTGAGGACTTCGAATCTGTGGTGTTCTTCCTCTCGAAAGGAAGCGTCTTCCCGAAGGCAGGGGGGAGGGATCTCTTGTTATGAACAGCTGTCGTTGATGTGATCCAGATGTCGTGTGTTTCGTCTTCATATGCAACTCCCTTGACAAGCTACGCAACACAACACATTTTGATTACTCAGATGCAGTACTATTAATCTTTGGCACTCCCTCCCTCGCTCCCTTACTCCGGTCAAAGTTGACCTGCATTTCTGTGTTGGCACTAGGGCTGGGTATCGAAATTCGATACCTTTGTGGTATCGACCGAAACACTGCTAGGTATCGAGGTATCGAAAGATCTTGAAACATTCGATCCCCGTTTTCGATGCTTTAAAAAAATGTATTAAACAAAAAAATCATTTTTATTGTATTTATTTATTTAATTTTCATCTGTCTCTCATCATCCTATCACTACCTGTTCTAAAATTAAACGTGGCCATTGACTGGCTGAGGTAGGAAAACAAATTGTATGTGTCCGCTCGCGCCACAGTCCGCACTTGTTCAGACGTGAAAAATGGCGAAGCGGTGGTCTAAATGGTTTGGGGCCAAAATATATTTCTGATCTGCTGCTACTATATGAACCATCCAGACCTCTCAGGTCATCTGGCACAGGTCTGCTTTCTGTCCCCAGAGTTAAAGCAAAACATGGAGAAGCAGCGTTCAGTTTTTATGCTCCACATATCTGGAACAAACTTTCAGAAAACTGCAGGTCTGTTGCACCTCTCAGTTCTTTTAACTCAAGACTGAAGAGTGAAGACTTTTCTTTTTGCCATTACTTTTTATTAAATCAAATAATTATTCATGCACACATACACTGCAACTTTTATTCTTGTTTATTTGTGCTGCATTTTGTTGTAAATGTCCTTTTATAATGTTTTTTACATTTTGTTTTATATGTCATTTTATAATGTGTTTCTTGCACTTTGTCTTGATTCTTTTAATGTTTCATGTAAAGCAATTTGAATTGCCTTGTTGCTGAAATGTGCTATATAAATAAACTTGCCTTGCCTTGAAATGCCACATCAGAATGTCCTGAAAGTGTCTGAGTGACACTCTGAGGTGATCTGCTACAACTGGGAAGTGGACTTGGTCTTGGATTATGGGCCGTTTCCTATAAATATCAATCTGACATTTGAGCTAAAAGAGTAGGGTTTACACTGTATACCCTACACTGTATACTTTGACTGGATGGATAGCCTACCTCCGATTGAGCCGTGTCCTCGGTGTCGGCCATAGCGTGCTTGAACCGCTGAGGATTTACAGCTTGCTGGCACCAACTAGACTAGAACAGGAAGAAGAGCTGTAGATACTGTAACAAGCTAAACATTCAGCCAGGACTTACAGTATGCACACCACATTCCTCAGGTGTGTATCAGCAGACTGGTTACAAATATGCAGCCAATAGTGTGGGATATAATTAACATCAATGTCATTTAATTTCTATAGCACCATTCATACAAATCAATTTACAGTAGCACATACAGTAGTGCTTTACATAAAAATAAATGGATAAAAGCATAAATCATGTAAACATAATGATAACAGATTTAGCCCAAAAGAAACAATAGGGTCTACATTTAGAAGTTTTTTTTTTTAAATGAATAAAAATAATAACAGATAATCCAAATTAATAACAGTTTAAGATATTAACACAAGTGAAAGTGATATTAAAAAGGTATGTTTTAAGATCTTGCTTAAAAGTTACCACGGTCTCAGACGTTCTCATAATTATCCTTTTAGGGCCAAATTAGATAGGTCCTCCTACACCCAATTACATACAGTAGGCTATGTCACTGAAACATCAAATGGTCAAAGAGAAATACTCAGACTGGAAAGGGTTCGATGGATCTTGACGTTTTAACTTACAGATTATTACAGACGTGTGATCTAGGCCACATGCGATGCGCTGAACTGAATTCTAATAGTGTCCTATTTTTATAGCATAGGGCCTACAACTCCTACTTTGTCTGAAAACTCCCCAACACATTTCCTATGATCAATTCAGTGTCTTTGTCCAAACTTGAATTACCTCAGGAAACAGATGTTGATACTGAAGGTCACGTTTTGAGCTCTTTAATAGCCTAAAGTCAAATAGTTGACCATTGTGTCTGGACACGTGGAACTCAGAAGTCCTGACAGGGTTTTAATTTGTCCTCACATTCCGCATCCTGAACTTAAGGGGAGACACTACAGTTGAATAGGATTTTTTTTTTCCTTCAAAGATATGATTTTTTACCAGCTTAATCTTCACATCAAGATAAATATTTTTTGTATTGCACTTTCTCTCACAAAAAAGTGTAGGTATGCAAATTAGGCAATAACTCATGACATATGCGTACATTTGCATATATTTTGGTACCTACTATCTAAACAATGGATAAAGTCAGGCTTAAAGTTTTACTTTTGTTTTGACAATATACTAAAAACTTAAATATTTACAGCTGGGTTTGTGAATACAAGCTTATTTTCAAAAGATATTGAAAAATGACTGCATACACCCATTACAAATACTTTTTTGGCGTATTTTTAGACAAGAAATGCAACCTGAAATGAAAAGACAAGATATTCACAATTACAGCCGTAAATATTTGCAGAATACATCTGAGAATCAGTATGTAAAGTTTAGTGAATGCACCTGCCCTGGAAGTTGAGATAGCAGGTACCAAGTGACGTCTGAACAAACATAATTTTAAGAAATGGCTGATAAAGATAAGCATTATGAATTCAGATGTTCAGGTATAACAATTTGAAAAATACCAGTTTTTAATCAAGTCTCGCCATTTCTCTGCATGTTATAGTAGAAGCATATCGAAAAATCTGAAAATTGAAGTTGGGAAGAAAAAACACAATTTTGACTGTGTCTCCCCTTAACACTCAGTCCACCTAAACACTGTAACCATAGACTTACCTTATATCTTAATTCAAAATCAATATTTTCTTCCACAATAGCTTATTGTTTCTCTGAAGATTAACTTTACTGTATTAGTTTTCTCAGTCTATAATGCACAGGACGACGCGTTTATCTATTTCTACAGAAAAAAATGTCTAGTGTTAGCAGTGTACACACACAAACAAACACACACACACACTGCTGTACAGTTCACGAGTATAAGATTCTCAGGAATCTCAGAATGCAGAAAAGCCTGTCTGCCAAGTTAGGTTAAAAAATAATTGATTGTCAATGGAAATCCATTCACATGCTTCTTGTTCTTGTTATGTGAGTTAATGGCAGATCACAATCCATCACTGCTTTATTCCACAATGGCTCTGGTTGGCACTTAATGGTACTTTAAGTCTCCAATATCCAAAATTCCTTGAGGGTTTTCATAACTGTGTGTGTGGGTATGTATGCCTGTGTGAAAGAGAGATATCATCAGTGGAAAAATAAACAGTTTTATTGCAATTATGTGACTGTCAATTGTGGAGGTCAGAATGACAAGTAGCTATCTGTAACGTTGAACTGTGTCATCATCTACTGTGTGTCTGTCGATAGTTCATCTGTTGATAGTCTTATCATCGTCTCATCGTTGTTTTTTTGGTCACGGCTGGTGGCAAAATCCATTTCCCATCCAAAAAATGGAAAAAATTATGTATTTATTCAGTATGGATCCTTTGTCTCCCAAACATCCAGATGAGTAAGCAAGGCACAACAACCAGCCAACCAGAGTGATCAACCAGCCAGGCAGGAAGATCAACCAGCCAGGCAGGAAGATCAACCAGCCAGGCAGGACAAGCAGCCAGCCAGGTCAGCCCAGTTTGACGGCCCCTATGAAGGTGGAGTCTCCGTCCAGGGAGACGCTGGCTGTGGACCTGGGGATCAGCAGCTCCACCTTGTCCCCCACCTCCAGCCTCACGATACCTGGGGAGGGAGGGGACACTCTGATCAACCAGCAACACATGAGAGGGAGGGAACACTGTGCAACCCGGCAACGCATGAAAGATACAAACATAACACACTTCTATTCTTGTCAGACAGCGACACACATGCAGCACATGTGCAATGGGCGACACAGAACACACCGTCACGACCGGCTCGAACACCACAAAACTATGTCCATCCATCCATTCATCTTCATCCGCTTATCTGGGGTCGGGTTGCGGAGGCAGCAGCTCCAGCAGGGGGCCCCAGAGATCCCTTTCCCTAGCAGCATCAACCAGCTCTGCCTGGGGAATCTTTAGCCGCTCCCAGGCCAGTGCGGAGATGTAGTCCCGCCACCTAGTCCTGGGTCTACCCCACGGCCTCCTCCCAGCCGGACACGCCTGGAACACCTCCCTAGGGAGGCGCCCAGGAGGCATCCTCACTAGATGCCCAAACCACCTCAACTGGCTCCTTTCGACGCAAAGGAGCAGCGGCTCTACTCCGAGTCTCTCCCTGATGACTGAACTTCTCACCCGATCTCTCAGGGAGACCCCAGCCACCCTCCGGAGAAAACTCATTTCGGCCGCTTGTATCCGTGATCTCGTTCTTTCGGTCATGACCCACACCATGACCCAGCCCATGCACATGGCCTGAATGTACTGTATAGGACGCACCACACTCACATGTCACGCCGCACACACATACACACACACACACACACGCACACACACACTCACTGTACAGTAGATACACTGGCTGCACTACTTTTTGTATATTGTTCTTTTTCTTAGCTTATCCTTTTTTGGACTAGCATTTTGTACTCACCCTTTGCACTGTCCTGTCTTTGCACTGTCCTGTCTGTCTGTCCTGTCTTTGCTCTGTCCTGTCTGTCTGTCCTATCTTTGCTCTGTCCTGTCTGTCTGTCCTGTCTTTGTTCTGTCCTGTCTGTCTGTCCTGTCTTTGCTCTGTCCTGTCTGTCTGTCCTGTCTTTGCTCTGTCCTGTCTGTCTGTCCTGTCTTTGTTCTGTCCTGTCTGTCTGTCCTGTCTTTGCTCTGTCCTGTCTGTCTGTCCTGTCTTTGCACTGTCCTGTCTCATTCCTGCCATAACCGAAAGCAAATTCCTAGTACTGTACATAGTAAAACTGCATGGCAATAAACTGCTTCTGATTCTGATATGATCTTAATATTGGCCCTTTGTTCTTGTTTATGTCTGATCAAATGTATCAATCTGACTTCAGATATATCTGATATTTCAAAATATTGGTGTCTCAAAAGTTCCTAGAATTGAGTCCCGAAGTTCTGACTGCAAATTACAATTCACTTTACTGAGGACCTCAAATTCTTTAAGTCTTATTATCCTTTGAAAAGAGAGAGTCCAAAAAAGAAGTCAATGAGAAAATCCAGAAATTCTGAGGAAATATCCTCTTGACACAACATTTTATATACTCCAAATAAGTTTACTTATTCAGTAAAGTCAGTGGTAATGTGACAGTGTTATGTAATACACAAGAACAGCATTGTAAGCTTCAGCTTAAACTAGTCCAAACCGGTTGGGACCAGTTTCTTATGCAAATTTTTCTATTAAAAAACCATCCTATAGGAACATTCCACTGTGACACTTGTTTGGCCTCTACAAACACCTGTGGTATTGCAAAGTCTGCATTTTCTCAAACATAATGCTATTTCTAGCTCCCCCTGGTGGAGAGTTGAAGGGATTACATTTATTTGCCCCTGTTTAACTTATATACACACATCCTCAGTATAATTTTGTCTAAATTGGGGATACATAGTTTACTACACATGGAATTGGTCCTAACTCTTAGTGTATAACAAAGGTCTTAGAAAATACCCAGTGTATTCATAGTGTTCATATGCCCTTACCATGTGTATTCATAGTGTTCATAGCCTATGCCCTTACCGTGTTCATATGCCCTTACCGTGTTCATATGCCCTTACCATGTTCATCTGCCCTTACCGTGTGTACAATCACAATATTTCTATAAAACGTATACAGCTCCATCTATAAAATGTTCTACAAGACTTCAGAAAAACTTCATCTCCTTCTTATGATGAATTTGTACTTTGAAATTCTAGACCATAGGGGTCCGATGCATGAGCCGTTGGGTGCTGTTGTACATACCTGTACGTCAGTAGACGTGAGTTTCTTGTCTTTGAAATCGAGAGTTTAACATGTTTTTGAATGATTTTTCACGGTGCCCACCCACATCCATTGTATGACCATAACGGTGGTAGAGCAATTATCAGACTTTCTCAAAAGTGCTAGTTTTGTCAACGTTTTGATCTGAACCATTGTATATGACCATAAGTAACCTTAAAACAGGGCTAAACATGCATTTTCCCTTTACTACTCCTTTAAAATTCACCAGAAAGCAGGAAATCAGTTTGATGCTTAACGGGACAGACCATGAAAACTCAAGCACACACACGCATACACACACACACACACACACACGCGTGTGCGGCAGGCTCCCCTCACCCCCGGTGTAGCAGGTGTTGTAGGGGTAGACGGGGTTCATGTTCTGGATGCAGCGGAACAGGATGACGTTCTGCGGCTCGTTGCCCACCACCGTCCTCTTCCTCCTGATGACCACGTGGCCCATGGCGAAGGTGGCGTCCATGTAGTACACCTGCGGGAGGCGGGGAGGGAGCGGCGAGCAGTTAGGGTCTGAGGGCCATATCCACACAGTACACCTGGGGGAGATGCGGAGAGGAGGAGGGGGGTGCAGTTCGGGAGGAGGGTTGTGTGTGTGTGTGTGTGTGTGTGTGTTAGTACTGTACTGCACTGTGACTTTTATTCCTGTATTCTATTTGTCCTGCTTTTTGTTTTAAATGTCTATAATGACTTGCTTTTTGTTTTAATGCTTTTAATTTGTCCTGCCTTTTGTTTTAAATGTCTATAATGTCTTGCTTTTTGTTTTAATGCTTTTAATGTCTCATGTAAAGCACCTTGAATTGCCCTGTGGCTGAAATGTGCTATATAAATAAACTTGCCTTGCCTTGCCTTAGTGAGTGTGTGTGTGCGTGTGTGTGTGTGTGTGTGTGTGGAGGGTCAACAACACAGGGACAGAGGGACAGGGCCAGAGGAAAGTGAGGCAGAGACTAATAATAGGTAGACAGACCGGGACAGCGATACAACAATATTGTGTGGTGAGCAGCGCCCCCCGGTGGCCGCAGCGGGTGAAGTCACCTGGCTGTAGACGAAGTAGTAGCCCTCCTCTCTGACCACCATGACGTCACTCTCGGCCTCCAGGGCGGAGCCTCTGCTAAGCCCCGCCTGCCAGGGGATCCCCGTGTGCGGCTCCAACGCAAACTCTGCACAGACGGACGGAGGCGCCAGTAAAACTCAGATCAGATTAGGGCTGCACGATTATGACAAAAGATAATAATTGCGATTATTTGCTTCAAAATGGTAATTGCGATTAATAATTGTGATTAATATTTCAGAGTAGCCTAATAGCTTCAGCTCTGCACAGTTTGCATATGACCTGCTGGGCTTGAGCGACATCATCTTTTTCGTAACCAATGTTACCAAATGCTCCCAAAATCACGGACGTTGATCCCCTTCTTGCTAATAATTCACTGACCTCGTTTTCGCTAATTTTTTCACTACTCACGGCTGCGGGTACTCTTGTGACACTTGTCTTGCCCAAGCCCCCAGGAATCGAAATCTAAAGTGAAGGCCTATTGAACCGCGCCATCTTGGCTAGATTTGTAGTCACTTGGCTATTTCCGGTTACTTTTGACTTGCGCAGTTGAGCTTCTCTGGCCGACGCGCGTCCACGCACGTTCCCGGCTCTCCCCGCTTTGATTTAGCAATGAAAACCGGCTTGCATATTAACCTGTTTTTGTCAAATATATCAATTGGAGAAATTATTTTTTGATCCTGGCATCTTAGTTTTAACAAGTTAAATATAATTGAACATGTTTTGTTTGCTAGTAGATGGTATTCATTCCGTTCGCGATAACGTTATTGCAGCCAGGCTAAATTCCTCCAGGGAGCCAGTGACAGGCGAGTTGAAGAGCTTCACTCCCCGCCAGCAGGAGCTCTGGCCGCGGCTACCGCATCTTGGATAACCCGCTGAGTTCGTGGCTGCTATTTCACACTCGCCCTTGATCAATCCCAATACCGATCCATGGTAATAATGAATCAATCGTTCAGATCAGATCGGCAGTGCTGCATGCATGTTACAACATCATTGTTAGCTTTATTAACATAACCATAGCCTACATTTATCTCTCTAACGTTAGGCTATCCATCACACCAGTCGGCCATTCGATAGCTGGAAGCGGTCAACGCCAACGTTGACTGAAAACACCCAAACTCAGTGTATCGTTTCATCTTCATGCTACACATCAACTCCTTTACATTGTATGTGAATAAATTCCTGTTATTCTAAAAATATCCCATTTCTGTCCATTCCTGGAAAAGGCTAATAATTGCTGTCAAATGATCACTCCAGTTTATCACCGTATCCCACTACCATTTCAACTATGCACAGGAGGTTGTCTTGTGGTCATTTTCATTAAAAAATGATTAGCCTGATCAGTTTGTTGTATGTATTAAGCCCTTTTTGAGCGGTAGGCTATGCTTGTATTAATAGCTTATAGCTTGCCATACTCACCAACCTTGGGACCTCAGAAATAGGGAGCATTTCCAAACCAAATTGCGGGGGGGGGGGGGGGGGGGGGGGCATTAAAAGCATTACAAATTAGACATTAAAAGCATTAAAACGAAATGTGAAACATTATATATATATATATATATGTGTGTATGGAGCAATTGTTTTTAATGTCCGACTTTTGTCTGTGCTGTTCAGTAAATGTGCATCTGTCCTAATTTATTGTAGCCTATCTACTACACAACCTAGTTCAAATTTATGAATCTCCCGCGGAAGTCAGGAGGGTTGGCAAGTAGGCTATGGTCACTGCTCCCCAGTAAAATTGAATAATTGAGGGGTTACTTACAGTACAAAAAAGTACAGCATTTGTAGAACTCGGATGATACTACATAAATTGCCATGCAAAGCCAGAGACTGTTGCTTGTAGACGACAAGACTGCTGTAACCATTCAAATGTGGAGGCTACACTGCATTGAAGGTGGGTTGGCTTACTTGACACAGAACACAGAAAACGGACACCACAAAAAAGGGCTTAAAGCAGGTCCTAAACAGCAGCAGGTCTGGTTGAGGTGTGAACTGGTCTCCTAAAAATGGCTTGAGCTGTGAGGATAAGAGGAGGCACACTGTTTCTGTTATTACATTTCAATAATAGAATATGACACACAAAACACAAACCACATACATACACACATACACATACAAAGGCCCGTCTTGGTTTAAAGCCCACTCACCAACGTCAAGGTGCAAGCCTATCGAGTGGGAACACGAGACCAATCACGAACAGGACAAACTCAGACGGGACAACACAGCATACAAATAATCGAGGAATATACACAACATCTAAATATAAGACCAAATTTTCTTAAACTATTGGAGACTTGGAAATAACAACTAGGCCTACATGAAGACTTTCACAGTTTCAGACTGCTGTAACCATTAAAGTTTGGAGTAGGCTGCATAAGCTTACACTTAACAATGCACACACACAAAACGCTCAAAAAGGGCTTAATACATACAACAAACTGATCAGGCTAATCATTTTTTAATGAAAATGACCACAAGACAACCTCCTGTGCATAGTTGAAATGGTAGTGGGATACGGTGATAAACTGGAGTGATCTTTTGACAGCAATTATTAGCCTTTTCCAAGAATGGACAGAAATGGGATATTTTTAGAATAACAGGAATTTATTCACATACAATGTAAAGGAGTTGATGTGTAGCATGAAGATGAAACGATACACTGAGTTTGGGTGTTTTCAGTCAACGTTGGCGTTCACCGCTTCCAGCTATCGAATGGCCGACTGGTGTGATGGATAGCCTAACGTTAGAGAGATAAATGTAGGCTATGGTTATGTTAATAAAGCTAACAATGATGTTGTAACATGCATGCAGCACTGCCGATCTGATCTGAACGATTGATTCATTATTACCATGGATCGGTATTGGGATTGATCAAGGGCGAGTGTGAAATAGCAGCCACGAACTCAGCGGGTTTTCCGAGATGCGGTAGCCGCGGCCAGAGCTCCTGCTGGCGGGGAGTGAAGCTCTTCAACTCGCCGGTCACTGGCTCCCTGGAGGAATTTAGCCTGGCTGCAATAACGTTATCGCGAACGGAATGAATACCATCTACTAGCAAACAAAACATGTTCAATTATATTTAACCTGTTAAAACTAAGATGCCAGGATCAAAAAATAATTTCTCCAATTGATATATTTGACAAAAACAGGTTAATATGCAAGCCGGTTTTCATTGCTAAATCAAAGCGGGGAGAGCCGGGAACGCACGTCTACATTTCAGAGAAATGTGAACTTTTTCGTGGACGCGCGTCGGCCAGAGAAGCTCAACTGCGCAAGTCAAAAGTAACCGGAAGGCCAGAAAAGCACAACTGCGCAAGTCAAAAGTAACCGGAAATAGTCAAATGACTACAAATTTTGCCAAGATGGCGCGGTTCAATAGGGCTTCATTGTTGATAGCGGCCAGTGAATGGAGTGGCTGTATCCAGTTTATATAATACATCCATGGTCTTGCCCTACTACTATCTGTCTTCTCAGTGAAATTGCTGCGCACAGCGCACTCAGCGGGAACGCATGTGATTGGTCAGACAGCATAAGCGCCTGTTATTCGTCCGTGTAGTCCTAGCACACTCAATTTAAAGCAAAATTATGAATCACATTAATTGCGGCCTTTTGCGATTAGTTAATCGCGGAGGTCATAATCGCGATTTCGATTAATTCACGATTAATTGTGCAGCCCTAGATCAGATCAAATCAGATCGTTCTGCGCTGACAAACTCTGACCCAGCAGACTCTGCGTGACCCACGGAGATGTGGAGGCAGCGTCTGTCTACGGCCGCGACTCACTGTCCACAGCCATTTTACAATGGAAGCTGGGTCCATACATACATGTCAAGTTTATTTGATAAAGCGCATTTCATGCGACAAGCACAGGCTCAATAGCTTCAAGAATAAAAAAGGCATTATACATAATAGAACATTAACATAAGAATGTATTACAAATATAAAATCATGTAGGATTACAGTACAGAGACAATAAGAGTATAGAACAAACGTAGAGGTTAAAAGCTTGTGCAAAGAGATATGTTTTAAGCCTGTTTTTAAAAGAAGACAGTTGTAGCAGACCATAATTCATGTGGTAGGGAGTTCCAGATAGGACCAGAATGGCTGAAGGCACCAGAAGCTGATTTAGAATCAACCTTGGGAATAGTGAGCGGAGCTTTACTGACGATCTAAGGGATCTGACTGGTTTGTATTCAGTGAGCAAGTCCGAAATGTAGGAACAGATATTGTACAGCTACCAAACTGTCTACTAAGACCGATACGACGGCCATGTCTCTGGACATGAAGACGCCTGTCGGTAGCCGTGGCAACGGTACGGTACCTTTCTGGAAGGTTGTCCTGCTGCTGTCCGCCAGCATCTGCAGACAGGGCTGAGACACTGGGGGAGGGAGAGAGGGAGGAGGGAGAGAGAGAGGGAGGAGGGAGAGAGAGAGAGGAGGAGGAGGAGGAGGGGGCAAAGAGGAGATCAGTTAATATCAATGCAGGAGATGGAGAAGGGCTGGAGGTGTGTCAGCAGTAGAGGTGAACATAGCAAGCATCTCTCCAATGTCAGGCTGCCCGTATGGAAAATACTGTATATCAAAATCATGAATGCTTAAAAAAAAAAGAAGGAAATATGGGGAAAAAAATGTAGCTGCCGGCCAGGAACGCTGCTTTCATGTTTCCTCTCATTTGATGTTAAAGGAGAATACTCGTTTTTGACAACCTGGACCTTATTTACAACATATTATAAGACGTTTGACTCACCGAGATAACTTTGGTGTATTGCGGAGGCATGTAGAAGAAATTTAAAATCCAGCGCTAACCAAGTATATCCATGTAATGGCGGTGGACGGGGCACTGAGAATGCAGCTTGTAAAAAATCTATTTTCTGCCGCGAAACGGTTGTTTTCATCAATCTGTCTTTATGAATCGCTAGTTGTGCTTACATAGAGCGAGGGCTTGTTGTGGTTTTTCACATGCCTCTGTAATATGATCTTTAGAAACGTCTTTAGAAACGAAATAGCTTCCCCACTTGCTCCAGCACGCATGCGCACAGCGCGCAGACTGGCTATTCTCCGTTACCTCTGTAGGCTACACTCGCAGCTCACATTCTCTACTCTACGATCGGCTTGTTGGTGCCTGGAATATTGTGTGCAATATGCCTGAATATTTATCAGATTTTGAGGATATAGAAGATGTCTTAGAATATGATGATGCCGATCGTAGCGTAGAGAATGTGAGCCGCGAGTGCAGGGCTGGACTGGGACAAAAAATCGGCCCTGGCATTTTTGGCCCAGACCGGCCCACCACAATCGGCCGGACCCAGGGCTGGACTGGGTGAATATTTCCTACCGGGAAATGTAGCCCCAGTCAGGCCACTAGCCGAGCCGACGCGGTGAGATGGAACACCTTCAGTTTCGTTTTGTTGACGGGGGGGGGGGGGGGGTGCTTCGCGATTTGTTGACGGGGGGGGGGGGTGCTGCTGTGCGATTTGTTGACGGGGGGGGGATGCTGCTGCGCGATTTCTTGACGGGGGGGGGGGGGGGGGGGGGGGTGCTGCTGCGCGATTTGTTGACGGGGGGACAGGCCAGCTGGCTCTCTAACGGCCCACGCAAATGACACCTGAAACTAACAGAGGGAGGGGTGGGGCCTACATATGATTGGGCCAGCCCAGTGTCAGTATAGAAAATGGACCAATGGGCCGCTGTCCCTGCTCTATGGGCCGTTCGTTAGCTCTTTTTTTTTTTAGATCGGCCCACAAGTAGGTCCGGCCCACCGGGCATTTGCCCGGTACGCCACATGGCCAGTCCGGCCCTGCGCGAGTGTAGCCTACAGACGGAGAATAGCCAGTTTGCGCGCTGTGCGCATGCGTGCTGGAGCAAGTGGGGAAGCTATTTCGTTTCTAAATACGTTTCTAAAGATCATATTACAGAGGCATGTGAAAAACCACAACAAGCCCTCGCTCTATGTAAGCACAACTAGCGATTCATAAAGACAGATTGATGAAAACAACCGTTTCGCGGCAGAAAATAATTTTTTTACAAGCTGCATTCTCAGAGCCCCGTCCGCCGCCATTACATGGATATACTTGGCTCGCGCTGGATTTTAAATTTATTCTACAGGCCTCCGAATTACACCAAAGTTATCTCGGTGAGTGAAACGTCTTATAATATGCCGTAAATAAGGTCCAGGTTGTCAAAAACGAGCATTCTCCTTTAAGAAAAGAAAGAAAGAAAGAAAGACACTACTTGCACATGACCTCTGACTGTACTGTGCAAAGGCATGCACTGCACACACACAGATATCACAATGGCACACACACTGTAAAAACACTGCGCACACATTATCACAATATACACATACTGTATGTACACACATCGCACACCATTTTGTCATTTGCACTGTCCCGTCAAGTCCCTGCACCCTGTCTAACGTTGTCTCCGTCAGCGCTGTGTAACAACTGACCAGAACAAATTCCGAGTGTGTGTAAAAACTAGCTGGCAAAACCGATTCTGTTTCTGAACGGTGTAGATCGCACTCACCTGTCCTCTCTGTGCCTGAATCCACATTCCTTCTCTTTCTGATGAGGGGGAGCGCAGGCGGGGGGTGGGGGGGCTCTGGGGGGTGCGGGGGTTCCTGGCGGCCCCTCCTGTCTCGGGGGCCGCTGGTCATCTGTTGCGGTGTGTGCTGCGGTAAAAATAAAAACATAAACACACTCTTCACATACTGTAACACACAAAACCTCACACACCAGATGATAACATGGGTGTGTGTGTGGGTGTATAGGGTTGTAATGGTATGATATTTTACAGTATGGTACGGTATCTACCAAAATACTGTATACGGTATTTCACGGTATTAGTTCGGAACCAAGCATTGGACTCCCTGGAGACGGGTTGAAGACCCGGTGGGGATGACTTTATGGGACTATACCCCAAACCTCCACATGTTCATCCTTTCACTCAGACCTTTACCCCTTGCCTTATAGATCAGATCCTGTCCCAACCCCAACCCTTATTCTAACCCCAACCCACACTAGTGACTGGAAGAAGGACACCAAAACCCGCCCGCCGATCTCCACTGCACAAGTAGAGTAGTGGTGAGAGCATTGGACTCCCACCCAGGAGACTGGGGTTCCCGGTGGGGATGACTTTATGTTATCAGTGTAACTGCTTTAGCCACTGACCGCTACCATTAATGTTATGGAAGCTGCTGCTAGTTGCTGTGAGCTCATGAGCGAACTGGTTATCCTGCTCTCATTGTGCTGGATTAGCATTGGAACCATTGGAACTGATGTGTCCAGGTGACAAGACCCATCTTTATTTATCAGACATTACCATCCTACCAGTCCTGCACAGAAACAAGCCAGCCAACGCACATACAGTAAGCCAGGCTTGACCTGGGCAGGTGATTTTAAATTGACTACAGCCGCGTGAGTAGCCTAGGCTAGAGACGTTATTCTAGAACCAGTGCAACATCGTTTATTTTATTTTACATATAGATGGAAAATACACAATCTTATAGTCTAGTGCAGTTTTAATAATGTATATTACATTTCAAAGTCCACTGAGCAAGCATCTAAGTGTGATGTTTCATTTTCCCCCTTGGCTGTCTCGCATGAGCGGACTGCAGCCGTGTTGCGCATATCGCATACCTTGGAACGGCTGTAGCTCAGTTGGTAGAGCGGGTTGTTCAATGATCGAAGGGTCAGTGGTTCGAATCCCAGCTCCGACTGTCCACATGTCCAAGTGTCCTTGAGCAAGACACCTAACCCCAAATTCCTCCCAATGAGCAGGTTAGCACCTTGCATGGCAGCTACCGCCATTGGTGTGTGAATGGGTGAATGAGAGGCCATTGTAAAACGCTTTGAGTGCGGCTAAGGTGGAAAAGCGCTATATACTGTAAGTGCAGTCCCATTTACAGTACATCCCGTGTGTGTGTGAGTGCATGTGTGTGAGTGTGATCTCTGACCTCTCCGAGTCCAGCCCCTCGTTGCTCCTCCCTCCGGCGGCTGACCTCTGACCTCAGCTCGTCCACCTCGGCCCTGAGGACCAGCAGGCGGTGCAGGCAGAGGGCCGACAGGGAGGAGGAGGTGACAGCCGCCAGGGTCAGCAGCAGCACCGGCCAGGACGGCCTCCCCCCTCCCCTGACCAGCCCTCGCCCGGCCCTAGCTCCAGCTCCAGATCCAGCACCAGTCACGCCTCTAGGCCTGGCTCCGACCCCAGCCTCTGCGAACGCCATGCCCTGGCCCAGGTCAGCCTCCTTGGGTCTCAGACTGGCAGCATGGCATGGCCCGCAGGCACTGGTTCTGACTCCTCTCTCTCGCACCCTGGAGCTCTCAGACCCTGTCTCCTGACCGTGGAGGTCCTCGACCTTCTCCTGACCCTGGAGGTCCCTGACCTTCTCCTAACCCTGGAGGTCCCCGACCCCGTCTCCTGACCCTGGAGGTCCCCGACCTTCTCCTGACCGTGGAGGTCCTCGACCTTCTCCTAACCCTGGAGGTCCTCGACCTTCTCCTAACCCTGGAGGTCCTCGACCTTCTCCTAACCCTGGAGGTCCTCGACCTTCTCCTAACCCTGGAGGTCCCCGACCCCGTCTCCTGACCCTGGAGGTCCCCGACCCCGTCTCCTGACGCTGGAGGTCCCCGACCCCGTCTCTCCCGCCTCCGTCACCTTCTCCTCCCCCGGTCTCTGGTCTGTCTGCTGCGTGCCCGAGCTCCGCACAGCTGCTCAGCGACTGCAGTCTGAATACTGGCCTTCCTTCCCTCTCTCTCGCTTCTGTTCTGCTCTGTTAACCACTCCCTGCATGACCGACGGCCCGGCAAAGACCCTGCCCTGCCTCGCCTCTCTCCCTCTCACACACACTCACTCCACTGTTATCTTTTAATCGACTCCTCTCTCTCTGTCACGCAGACTCCGTGCTCTCTGGTATGTAAGGGTTTAGCAGGCCGAGCCAACTGACCCCCCTCAGTCACCACGGCATGTGATCAACTCTTTAACTTCCCGATCAAAAAGTTGACATTAAGACGAGTCAATGTAGAAAAAAAAAGGGAAGTGTCCACAATATCTTCATTCTGGTTTATTCCCCACTGTGTAAAAAGTGAAGTAGGGAGGATATGGCACCTGATTTCTGTGAATGTGGAACCAGACACTTCATATTTTTGACTCCAAAAACACACACAAGGAAACAAGTTAGCCGAACCCTCCGAGTATTAATTTATTGCATGTTGCTGTACAGAGAATACAAAGTGAAAGTGAGTGCTTAAAAAAGAATGGTCATCGTCATGGTTTTTGGGAAAAAAATCAACACATCAACGCTAGCGTATTAAAAGTGACAGAAAATTAAAATCATTACGAGCTGTATGAATGATCTGAATGGATGCAGTACAGAATTTAGTTCACAGGCAAACCAGGAGCTCCAAACTACATTACCCATGAATCTCCACTCTGGGATCTGGCACTGGATGGCACATTGGTCTTCCTGCCTGAGAGTCCACAGTGCCTCAGTATGAACCACAGACCAGCACACCAGTACATCAACATACATTATTTATTATGATTAACCCTAATCCATGATAACCATGCCCCCCCCATCCCAACACTCAAGACTTCACTCCATTCACAAACGCGTCGATACACAAATACCTATACAAAGACTTTGCACGCACGCACACACACACCTGTAAAACCATCGCTTTTAAGAGGATTAAATGCACATTCAGTTCAGTTTTTGTGTACAGTACTGTATCTCTATCTACAGAAAGGGATCCCGTTAGTCATTCGGCGCAGAGCTAGCTGTGAGGGGCGGGGGCGGAAACTTTGAATTTCTGGGCAGAGTATTTTCACATTCTTGTGGTAAATCAACACAGTCAATATGCCTGCGAGCCCCCCCCGATTAGACGGCGTGGGAGACGGCCCCTGCCTGCTCTCCGGTCCTCCGGATCTCTGAGCTGAAACAGGGAACAAACGCAGCCTCGCTCCCGGACCCGGCCGTGCTGGGAGGACTGGGTGCATGACAGAGCAGCAGGGTGGTTGGGTATAGATGCCCCAGAGCAGGAGGGTGGTTGGGTATAGATGCCTCAGAGCAGCAGGGTGGTTGGGTATAGAGGCCCCAGAGCAGGAGGGTGGTTGGGTATAGAGGCCCCAGAGTAGCAGGGTGGTTGGGTATAGAAGCCCCAGAGCAGGAGGGTGGTTGGGTATAGAGGCCCCAGAGCAGGAGGGTGGTTGGGTATAGATGCCCCAGAGCAGGAGGGTGGTTGGGTATAGAAGCCCCAGAGCAGGAGGGTGGTTGGGTATAGACACCTCAGAGTAGCAGGGTGGTTGGGTATAGACACCTCAGAGTAGCAGGGTGGTTGGGTATAGAAGCCCCAGAGTAGCAGGGTGGTTGGGTATAGATGCCTCAGAGTAGCAGGGTGGTTGGGTATAGATGCCCCAGAGTAGCAGGGTGGTTGGGTATAGAGGCCCCAGAGTAGCAGGGTGGTTGGGTATAGACACCTCAGAGTAGCAGGGTGGTTGGGTATAGAAGCCCCAGAGTAGCAGGGTGGTTGGGTATAGACGCCTCAGAGCAGGAGGGTGGTTGGGTATAGATGCCCCAGAGCAGGAGGGTGGTTGGGTATAGACGCCCCAGAGTAGCAGGGTGGTTGGGTATAGACGCCCCAGAGCAGGAGGGTGGTTGGGTATAGAGGCCCCAGAGCAGGAGGGTGGTTGGGTATAGAGGCCCCAGAGCAGGAGGGTGGTTGGGTATAGATGCCCCAGAGTAGGAGGGTGGTTGGGTATAGAAGCCCCAGAGCAGGAGGGTGGTTGGGTATAGACGCCTCAGAGTAGCAGGGTGGTTGGGTATAGAGGCCCCAGAGCAGGAGGGTGGTTGGGTATAGATGCCCCAGAGTAGCAGGGTGGTTGGGTATAGATGCCCCAGAGCAGGAGGGTGGTTGGGTATAGAGGCCCCAGAGTAGGAGGGTGGTTGGGTATAGAGGCCCCAGAGCAGGAGGGTGGTTGGGTATAGAGGCCCCAGAGCAGGAGGGTGGTTGGGTATAGATGCCTCAGAGTAGCAGGGTGGTTGGGTATAGATGCCCCAGAGTAGCAGGGTGGTTGGGTATAGACGCCCCAGAGCAGCAGGGTGGTTGGGTATAGACGCCCCAGAGTAGCAGGGTGGTTGGGTATAGATGCCCCAGAGCAGGAGGGTGGTTGGGTATAGACGCCCCAGAGCAGCAGGGTGTTTGGGTATAGACGCCCCAGAGCAGCAGGGTGGTTGGGTATAGACGCCCCAGAGCAGCAGGGTGGTTGGGTATAGATGCCCCAGAGCAGGAGGGTGGTTGGGTATAGACGCCCCAGAGCAGCAGGGTGTTTGGGTATAGACGCCCCAGAGCAGGAGGGTGGTTGGGTATAGACGCCCGTCGCTATGCTGAAGCACACACATGCTCTATAGAAAAAACAGACAGGTTCCTAGAATGCCGCAACGCAAGGGGACATGACCTCATGAGGCACACAGAGACTTCAGGACCTCACGAGGCACGCAGACAGACTTCATGACCTCATGAGGCACGCAGACAGACTTCATGACCTCATGAGGCACGCAGACAGACTTCATGACCTCATGAGGCACACAGAGACTTCAGGACCTCACGAGGCACGCAGACAGACTTCATGACCTCATGAGGCACGCAGACAGACTTCATGACCTCATGAGGCACGCAGACAGACTTTAGGACTCCCAGGGATGAAGCCATTGTTGTTTCCATATACAACCTCTAATAAATATGGCTGCCAGTCTCTGTTATAGAGTATTTGGATGGCTTTGATATCACTGCAGTGCGGTAGGCAGCACTGAGAAAGGGATGGAGGGAGAGAGAAAGAGAGGGAGAGAGAGAAAGCGGGAGAGAGGCTCTGTGTGTGTTCTTCTATCTCAGCGTTGGTCCTTGGAAGACGTGCAGGGAAGGTTACTGGTGTCGCTAGCAGCCTCTGAGCACGAAAACCCATTTCCCCCCGGGGAGAAGAGCAGGGGGGGAGAGGAGAGCGCAGCCCGGTTCACTCAACAACTCTACGGCCACGAGAGACGATGGAGGACAGACATCAAACCGCTACATTTAGCAACCCAGCTCAACTTGAAATCTGCACTGTATATGCTAGACACACCGTTTACCTCTTATGACTGTGAAGCATTATTAGCTTGTATGAAACTAAACTTGATTTGATCTACACCCAACATCTCAGTGTGTGTGCGCGTGTGTGTAAAAGTAGAGTTGGTAGCATATCCGTCTGAATGTCAATTAAGAAGTTAAAATGTCTCCTTTGTAGAATAGCTCCATGTCTGAATACTTATAGAAAACCTGTCCAACGCACCGAGCTCCTTGGAAAAAAAATTAGAAGCCTTTATTATATCATGGCTAAAAGGTAAATACGAAACACACTTCCAACACCGACACGTTTCAGCTCAAAAGAGCCGTCCTCAGGGTGCAAATGTCACGGCAAAGTTTGGCTGTTTTAGGACTTTAGGTTTTTTAGCCACCGTGGCTTTTTCAAATGTTTTCAACCGAACAGAGTGCCTTGGACATATTCCAAAAGTATTCAAACATAATGAGCTATTGCAGAAAGCAGACAAACTTTAAACGTCTTAACTGTTATTGATCTGGAGCATCGCAAAGAGCAGCTGATTCCCGTTTGTATGACTGAAGACCCACGCTGCGCTCCTATCCAATCAGATGTCTCGTATCCATCCGTGTATTGACGTCGCCCTAAAGGATCGTCACACTTTAGCCTTAAAAAAAGAATCTCCAACTAAGGTCTTAGTTTTAACCGCCTTACATCAGCCAAAACATATTTATTTAATTACTGAAATATCAATGGATCAGTCAAACATTTTGTATTGTATTTGTATTTAAGGTCTAGGGAGATGATTCTATTAGGCAACCATCATTGCATTACTGTAATGCAGGTGTATGCCCGTCTAGGGATGTTCTCATTTCTCATTATAAAAGTTCCTTAATGTCTTACAAGTATGAAGAATGAACATAAGTTTAGTGAGTTTAGTATATGTGAGTTTTTCACCGAAGGGCATATTAAATATGTTCACAATTCTCACCCACCAGGGCATATGAGTGACATCACCCATTTCCTCCCAGACCTCCGCAGGCGTCCAGTTGGATCTGACAGACACACACACACACACACACACACACACACACACACACACACACACACACACACACACACACACACACACACACACACACACACACACACACACACACACACACACACACACACACACACACACACAGGAAATAGGAAAGTACAGCAGACACACACGGACATGTAGTAAGGGGAAAGTAAAGCAGATGGTGTAATAATGTACATTCTATCCCCGGGCCAGCCTAATTCAGCCCAGCCCAGCCCAGCCTTGGTAAAACCCACCCCGACATAGATCATGTCTGATCAGTCCATGCTGTCAAGTTAGAAATCAGACAGTGCTCAGTTAGTACTCACTACTGGTGTACAGGCTTGGCTACACACCCCCCCACCCCCACACGCCTCGTAGAGGAGGGGGGGCAGGGGTCTCCGGATGAGGTCTAGACCTCCCCTCCCTCCCTCCCTCCTCCCAGCCCAAACCACCACTCTTCTCTCTTCTATCACAGCAGGGGGCAGCTAGGGGTCATCTCTGGACTCCCTCCTCTCTAGATGATGGTGACGCTGGCCGTGGACTGGACGCTCTCCTCGCGGGCGTGGCTCTTCTGCAGGTCTCTGACGAACTGCTCTAGGGCGGGGAAGTAGCCCTGGCACTGCCAGGTGTCGTTGTGCGTGCCCTCGGGGAAGATGGCCAAGCGCTTAGTCCGCGAGGGCGACAGCTCGTAGAGCTGCTTCATCATGACGGGCGGGATGAGCTGGTCCGACAGGCCCGAGATGAACAGCGACGGCATGCGACACAGCGCCACCTGGCGGTAGGACAGGAACTGGTTCCGGTAGCACCAGAGCGGCAGCAGGCGCATGGGGAGGAAGGAGAAGAGTGTGGCGGCCATGTGGGGGATGCTGAGGAACGTGTTCTCCACCATGATGGCCGCCACCCGGTGGGGGTTGGTGGAGGCGAGGCGGATCGCCACGGCGCCCCCTAGCGAGCGGCCGAACAGCAGCACCTTGGTCTTGTCCAGGTCGGGCCGGGTCATGACGTAGTCCAGCGTGGCCTCGGCGTCCAGGTACAGCCCGCCCTCGCTGGGCTCTCCCTCGCTCTTCCCGTAGCCGCGGTAATCCACCAGCACCACGTTGGCCTTCAGGTTGACCAGCATGAGCAGCGCGTTGGGCACCCGGTGACCGATGTTCCCCGCGTTACCGTGGAAATACAGGATGGTAGGTGAGGTGGAGGAGGAAGAGGAGGAGGCGACGTCGGGGCCGCCCTGGCCGCCGCCGCCGGTGGAGGCGGAGACGCCGGAGGGGCCCCCGTCCCCCCCGCCGCCCGTGTAGCGGAGCAGGATGAGGTTGAGCCTCACGCCGTCCTTGGTGCGGATGTGGACGCTCTCGTGGGGGACGCCGGCGGGCACCGGCACGTAGAGGCGCGAGGACGAGGGCTGGTCGGGGAAGTAGAGCAGCACGTCCTGGAACTTGTAGAGGATGCCGGCCACCGAGGCCAGGATGAGGCCCAGCAGCAGGACGCCGCCGTGCAGGTGGAAGGTCAGGATGAGCGCCAGCAGGGAGACGCGGCACGCCCCCCAGGACCAGGAGGCCAGCGCCAGGGCGCAGCGCTCCAGGGTGCCCCACAGACGCGGCTTCTCCATGGGAGGGCGGGCGAGGACAGAGGCCGGGGGTCCTGGATCACACCACGCTCGCTCTGGAGGGCGGGAGGGAGAGTGGAGATGGAGGGGGTTTGGTACAGACTGATTCATGGCAGCTTCAGGAGAGGCAGTTAGTCATTTTTTTCTGCCCGGTTTGCAGCTCAGCCAGGCGGCTACAGGCTGTGGCCAGACTAAGCTCTCTGTCTTTATAAATCATTCACCCTTAAGAGGCAGTGCGACTGCAAACACACACCCACACACACTCGCGTACTAGTTACACACACACACACCAAGAACCACCTAGACACAGGGACAGATAGTGCACAACAGCACTTTAGTCAATGCTACCGCTACGGTATGGCGTAGTTGGGTTGTTCCTCGTGTCTACCTGATCATGTCAGCTGCTACTGCTGTCTCAGTAACGTCGGGGGGGGGGGGAGTGAAACATTTACACCCAAACGAAGAAGAAGAAGAAGTAACGTCGGTGGTTTGCTGAGGCATAACATAATCACAGGCAGGTTCACAGGCCAGTCAGCTACGACCGGGCACTACCACTTTCCCTCACCCCCCATCGCCCTATCAGCCCATAGACTGGCCTTAATCTACTCGTCCATTAAAAGGATTATGTCCGTGTAGGCGTAGCTCTTACACAATACCAGATAACTGACTAGCTCTAGCTCCTCTCTGACTGAAACCGCTCTGAATGAAGTATTCACATCACTATGTAGCTAGCAAGTGATCTAGTTCATTTAAGTGCACCAATGACCTGCATAATCAGTCGAAACCTGGTTATTAACACCCACGTCACAACTGTCAAACATTCATTCAGCTATAGCAGTAGATCAGACGATTAGCCATATAAGTGACATTTATTTAAAATGAATTAAAATGTAGGGTTAACTGCATAAGCACTTAGAAGACGGTGTGTACATGCAAGTGATAACGTTGCTACCATTCACACAGAATATTATTCGGATGGTATGTAACGGTACATCTGTTAGAGATCAAGCTGTAAGAGGAAAAAACGCAGACGGTTATTCCTCAATAGCTACTAGGGCTGCTCGATTAATCGGATTTTAATCTAGATTAAGATCTGGGCTGTCGACGATCATTAAAACAAAATAATCGCCATAAAACGATTTTGCACAAATCAAGTGCACCCTACACTGCAGAGCTATACTGTCTCCCATGGGAGAAATGTATCTAATCCAAAGAACATTGTTAAAAAGAAAAGCAAGTCAACATTTAATAAATTAATTGTTATCAAAGTCAATGTATAATTTGATATGTTAAGAAAATGTTAAAACTTTTGATTAAAAAAAAAAAAATCAATGAATAATCGTGTTAAATAATCGTTATCTCAATATCAATCAAAATAATCGTGATTATGATTTTTGCCATAATCGAGCAGCCCTAATAGCTACCTACCTACCTACCTTTACCTACTGTACCTACCTACCTACCTACCTATACCTACTATACCTACTATACCTACCTACCTACTATACCTACTATACCTACCTACCTACCTACCTATACCTACTGTACCTACTATACCTACTGTACCTACTATACCTACTATACCTACCTACCTATCTATACCTACTGTACCTACCTACCTACCTACCTATCTATACCTACTGTACCTACCTACCTACCTACCCACCCACCTTCCTACCTATATAATCTGAATCTGAATTTAATCTGATAATATAATATAATAATAACTGGGTAATCAGCTGAAACCAAGCACTGTCGACATCCACGTCGTTACCTTAACGTGTATTGTTTTCTCAACTGCTCATCATTGTGGACGCATTAACACATAGAAACATACATAGAATACATACATAGAAGGTATACATAGATATACCTTGTACACACACACACATACACACACACCTTGTACCATACATACATAGGTATACATAGAACCTAACGTACGTTATCTAAATAACACCTAGCTACCTCACCTAGTTAGTCATTTCCAATCCAAGTGAGCTAACTTGCTAGCTAATGTTCGCTATAATATAGTGCTAACGTTTGAGTTAGGTAGCCTAGCATAGCTAGCTAGCTACAATGTCTCGATAACGTTGACCCCGAACTGAGAGCCAGGCTAGCTGGGTAGCACTATGACACACTTACCCTCCTCTCATCTTTTAAGGCCTTGTCATTTGAATTTGTTCATTCGTATGTGGCTATTTAGACGAATGGCTGCAGATACCAAAACCCGGCAGAGAAGCTATCGTTAGCCAGCTAGCTACCGTTTCGACTTAGCTCCTTCCGCCTCTGATGTGTCTTGTGTGTGTTACCTTGAGAACATCCGTGCTGAAACTCGTTCCAAAACTAGTGTTCCACATTCATCACAGGAAGGTCTGTCCTCCGTCCACTAGATGCTGCGCAAGTACGTGTCTTTATTCTGCTCTTTCCAGCTGTCTTTAGTACATGCTTTACACAACCCGCGTTACAGAAATTCGCAGTATCTGAATCTTCTGAATATCTTATTTTATGAGAAAGTTAAATAGATTGTATTGCAACATCTACACCATAACCATCATATTCCACTGCAAGGTTACTGCTGCACTAACGTGTTGCTAAATGTCCTCAAAAGATAGATAGCCTTATTATAAGCCTTTATTTACACAGGGAGGAGACCAGGTCTCTTGTGTCCTGCTTACAAACAACACAGTAATACAGTAGCAGAATACAGAAAAATACAAGAACAGTGACTGTGCAGATAACAATGACAATGTACAAACTTGCAATCAGCGAACAGTACTACAATACTAGAAAAATACAAAGTAGTGACAATGTAGGCTACAGGGGTACAGAGTACAATAACTAGTGAGATAATGACTAGCATCAATGGCATTTACAAACTACAGTCCCATAAGTATCAGTTTATAGTGATTTACGTGTTTGCAGGGGAATAAGGGAAGGGAGCTTGTTTTGTTTCTGAAAGGAGTTCCAGAGTTTAGGATCCTCAGTGAGAAAAGCAGTGTTTCCCCAATTCATTCTAGCTGTAGGGATGATTAATGCTAGTGGTACGTGTCAGCTATACAGTAGTGGGGTAGTTCCAAACATGAAATGAGGAGGCGGGATCGCCCCAGAGGTGATTTGGCAATGAGGGCTCTATATGTACAGTAAATAAGACTCCATGATGTATTCTGAGATCAAGGGAGGGCCACTCCAATTTTTGATTGAGCATGCAATGATGAGTTTTAAACCTTTCACCCATGATGAATCTTAAGACTCTAGACTGCAACTGATCATGTGCTCTGCTGAGAGGGTGATTGGCTGCAGCCTGCCATCCCTCCAGGACCTGCACGTCTCCAGGGTCATGAGGTGGGCAGGAAAGATTGAGGCTGATCCCTTCCCACCCCGGTCACAGCCTCTCTGGACCACTCACCTCCACTCCATCAGGTCACAAAAACAGGGTCTTCCCGACAGCTAGCAGCCTCATCAACAAGACCATGTTCTTGTCCATGGAATGTTCTTGTCCATGGAATGTTCTGGTCCATAGAATGTTCTGATCCATAGAATATTCTTGTCCATGGAATGTTCTGGTCCATGGAATGTTCTTGTCCATGGAATGTTCTGGTCCATAGAATGTTCTGGTCCATGGAATGTTCTGATCCATAGAATGTTCTTGTCCATGGAATGTTCTGGTCCATAGAATGTTCTGGTCCATAGAATGTTCTGGTCCATGGAATGTTCTTGTCCATGGAATGTTCTGGTCCATAGAATGTTCTGGTCCATGGAATGTTTTGGTCCATAGAATGTTCTTGTCCATGGAATGTTCTGGTCCATGGAATGTTCTGGTCCATAGAATGTTCTGGTCCATGGAATGTTTTGGTCCATAGAATGTTCTTGTCCATGGAATGTTCTGGTCCATGGAATGACAATGAGGGAAGCAGGAGAAAGAGTGCAACCCAACACCAGCAGATTCACTGTGTCCACCATCATCCGGAGATTCAGAGCAGAGAACAGGTCATTGCTTTTATGTCATTGAAAGTTTACAGTACATCACTTTGCCAATACAGTAAAGGAGGCTAGGGGGGAAAGCCCATCACTGTTTGTGTGTTACTGAATGTAGCTGTATGTTTTTGTAACTGCATGTTCACTTTTTGTAGAATTGCAGGACTGCCACGTGAGGGGTGGAAGGACAACTTTGTTCTCGGAAAGGCGTACAAATGCGCACAACTTTAATAAAAAGTTAATAAAAAGTATTGGGTGCCAGGTTCAATAATATAACTTGGATTGGAAAATACCAGCACTCACTTATGATTTCTCAGTCTTCTTTTATTAAGGGCTTCTCTTTGGAGAAGGCGTCGATCCCTATTGCCACCATTTTTTAAAGGAGGAATCACCTCAATCCCCTGAAATTTTAGCGTACACACATCGTGGCCAGCTGCTGTAAAATGCCTTGCGACAGGTGATTTCTCATCTTTATTTCTAATGCAGCTCTTGTGTTCGCTCAATCTGGTTTTTAGCTCTCTCTTGGTTTCGTCTATATAAGCCAGGCCACAGGGGCATTTGAGCAGGTAAACAACAAACTTAGTTTCGCATGAAATCCTGTGTTTGATATGGTACACCTTGCCGGTATGAGGATGGATAAAAGTATCTCCTTTAATCATGGAATTGCACTGGGCACAACTGGCGCAGGGGAAGTTTCCTCCTGGCAAGGTTGACAGAAAATTGGGTGGAGGGGTTTAGCAATCAGCTCTAACCAACTTATTCCTAAGGTTGCTAGCACGTTTGTTTGCAAAGATGGGGAGATTTTTAAATGAATGTCCTACAGCCGGGTCGCTAGGCAGAATATGCCAGTGTTTCTTGACCCATGATTTAATCTGTGCAGAAATAGGGGGAAAGTGGTGGCACACACTACTCTGGAGTCCTTCTGGGTAGGGGGCTTAGAGGATAGCAGGCTGTGTCTGTCAATGTTCTTGACTTTATCTAAGCTACTATTGACAACCTGATTCGAATAGCCTTGAAGAGCTTGTGTGTCCAAGGCCTGATCCTCACTACAAATGTGTTTCACTCTGAGGAGTTGGCTATAGGGAAGGCCCTTCTTGAGGCCACTGGGGTGGTAACTGGCATAATGTAGAAGTGTGTTTTTGTCTGTCTGTTTTCTATAGACACTGGTGCTGAGAATATATTTTATGCTAACAAGTACATCCAGAAATAACACTCTGTCTAGACTGTATTCCAAGGTGAACTTGATGGAGGCCATTTTAGAGTTTAGGTGACTGTGGAAAACCTGCAGTTCTTCAGTAGTGCCCGAGAAGATACAGTAGATATCATCTATATATCGGAGCCAAGCCTTTAGATCATGGAGAAGAGGGTTATTATGATACACATAGTCATGTTCAAACTTCCCCATAAACAGGTTGGCGTAGTTTGGAGAACAGGCACTAACCATACTCACGCCCTGACATTGAAGGAAAAAATAATTTTCAAATGTAAAGTAATAGGCTCTGTGCACCAGCTTCACTACTTCCTGAAAGTCACTTGGCTTCTTTATTTCCTGTCCAATATGATTGGATTAAGTGATTAATCAGGTGTGCGCTGGGTCTGCCTCACCCCTGATTAATCACTTAATCCAATCATATAGGACAGGAAATAAAGATGCCAAGTGACTTTCAGGAAGTAGTGGAGCTGGTGCACAGAGCCTATTCTTGCTGAGGACCAGTTTTGTGAGTTCCACACCTTCGTTCTCCCAACAGCAAGAGGCCCTCATAGTTGACATGGTCCATCAAAACAACACCATTACACTGCGTGAAATACAACAGAGAGCTATTGAAGATTTAAACTTTGAAAGCATCAACAGTGTCAGCCTTTCTACCATTAAGCGTGTCCTCAAACGCAGGGTGCGCATGAAGCAGGTGTACAGAGTACCCTTTGGCGCAACTCAGAAAGAGTCAAAGAGCAATGCTTTACATGTGCAGGTACGTGTACATTCAAACACATTCAGTGTTGATTGTTTACAGGCCAACTAGTACAGTGTACTGTCAAGCTACATGACAGTGTAATGTATGCAAATCAGGAGAAGTGCATATGGTAAATGGACTGCACTTATATAGCGCTTTTCCACCTTAGCGGCACTCAAAGCACTTTACAATGGCCTCTCATTCACCCATTCACACACACACTCATACACCAATGGCGGCAGCTGCCATGCAAGGTGCTAAGCATACATACGTAATATTCTACACCACAGGTCTGTCTTTCTATAGCACTTACAAAACTATTCTATTCTATCTATTTCTATAGAGAGTGTCCGAACTGGATTCCATGGAAAGACCCCATGAATACGTCTTTGTCGATGAATCTGGGTTCAATCTGACCAATAGGAAAAGGAGAGGCCGGAACATGACTGGCCAACGGGTCATTGTTGAAGTCCCTGGCCAGCGTGGTGGCAATCATGGAGTTCTCCACCATCATGCCACCTTGGAACCATATCACACTCAACGTCTCCTTACATTTCTGGGTGGTCTTGGAGATGTGTTGTTTGGGCGTGAGCAGCAGGATGAGCGTTACATTACATTACAGTCATTTAGCAGACGCTTTTATCCAAAGCGACTAACAATAATTGCATTTAACGTAGGAAGAGCCAATGTACTACTACTTGCCAGAACTCACAAGTGCATCTTCTTTCTAAAAGAACAGGCAGAGCATCCTGTCTGTCCTTGTGTCAGTTTTCACCACAGCGTCTAGATCTGAGAGTGGTTCCACCACACCGTCCAGATCTGAGAGTGGTTCCACCACACCGTCCAGATCTGAGAGTGGTTCCACCACACCGTCCAGATCTGAGAGTGGTTCAACATCAACCAGCAAGAGTTGCTCAGTGTTTGCTTTCCACCGTACTCCCCTTTCCTCAACGCAATAGAAGAGTTCTTCTCTTCATGGCGGTGGAAGGTTTATGACCGAGAACCCTACACCAGAGAACCCTACACCAGGGAACCCTACACCAGGGAACCCTACACCAGGGAACCCTACACCAGAGAACCCTACACCAGGGAACCCTACACCAGGGAACCCTACACCAGGGAACCTTACACCAGGGAACCCTACACCAGAGAACCCTACACCAGAGAACCCTACACCGGAGAACCCTACACCAGAGAACCCTACACCAGGGAACCCTACACCAGGGAACCCTACACCAGGGAACCCTACACCAGAGAACCCTACACCAGGGAACCCTTCATCAGAGAACCCTACACCGGAGAACCCTACACCAGGGAACCCTACACCAGGCAACCCTACACCAGAGAACCCTACACCGGAGAACCCTACACCAGAGAACCCTACACCAGAGAACCCTACACCGGAGAACCCTACACCAGAGAACCCTACACCAGAGAACCCTACACCAGAGAACCCTACACCAGGGAACCCTACACCAGGGAACCTTACACCAGGGAACCCTACACCAGAGAACCCTACACCAGAGAACCCTACACCAGGGAACCCTACACCAGAGAACCCTACACCAGAGAACCCTACACCAGAGAACCCTACACCGGAGAACCCTACACCAGGGAACCCTACACCAGGGAACCCTACACCAGGGAACCCTACACCAGAGAACCCTACACCAGGGAACCCTTCATCAGAGAACCCTACACCGGAGAACCCTACACCAGGGAACCCTACACCAGGCAACCCTACACCAGAGAACCCTACACCGGAGAACCCTACACCAGAGAACCCTACACCAGAGAACCCTACACCGGAGAACCCTACACCAGAGAACCCTACACCAGAGAACCCTACACCAGAGAACCCTACACCAGGGAACCCTACACCAGGGAACCTTACACCAGGGAACCCTACACCAGAGAACCCTACACCAGGGAACCCTACACCAGGGAACCTTACACCAGGGAACCCTACACCAGAGAACCCTACACCAGGGAACCCTACACCAGAGAACCCTACACCAGGGAACCCTACACCGGAGAACCCTACACCGGAGAACCCTACACCAGAGAACCCTACACCAGGGAACCCTACACCAGGGAACCCTACACCAGGGAACCTTACACCAGGGAACCCTACACCAGAGAACCCTACACCGGAGAACCCTACACCAGAGAACCCTACACCAGAGAACCCTACACCGGAGAACCCTACACCAGAGAACCCTACACCAGAGAACCCTACACCGGAGAACCCTTCACCAGGGAACCCTACACCAGAGAACCGACACCAGAGAACCCTACACCGGAGAACCCTACACCAGAGGAAATCTCCTGCAGGCCATGGGATGAAAACTGTTTATTTGCTTCCCTCTGGAAAATTAGGGGTAGGATCATTGTATGTACATTACCCTCTCCCTTCCTGTCTGTAAAGCACATTGTGTTGCCTCTGTGTATGAAATGTGCTGTACAAAAATACTGTACATAATACTGGATCCGGCACACGTGAGTTCTTCCCCCGTTGCCTGGCTAGGGAGAATGTGCTGTGATGTGGATGAAGTCCTGTGGCCTGACGCGATGCTGAGGCCCAAAGAGGAAGCACTTGTTGAGTTTGATTTTGTGCTTCTCATTCATATTTTGTCTTTGTCCTTTTTCTTTATTTTTACTGTATGCAAGTGCAAGTTTTTTCTGCAGCTACATGCACTGAACATTGTGTTTTCCATTCTTTGATGTAGTGTGTAATGACTGCTCAGTGGTGTTTTTAATTTTGACTGGCTTGGGGTTCGATCCGACAACATTGTTTGGTTTTGAGTACAGATGAAATTGTTTTGGGACGATTGTTTGGTTTTGCAAGAAGAGTCAGAGGTTTTGTGAATGTAGTTTGAAAATAGTTTTTCTTACAGTGTTGAGAAAAGGGTGGAGGGTGTCAAGAAATGTGTCTTAGCAATTGTGAAAAACTGTAATACATACAAATACAAGTAGTACCATACACATGCAGGTAGTACAATACACATGCAGGTAGAACAATCGTATCATATGACACTTAAAGTGTAGTTCAAGGTGCTAAGTGTTCCTGTGGTGATTTCAGTAAGTGCTCTCCCAGAAGAGAGATGCTCTGATCTCATGCTCCTCTACTGTATCTTCTTCTTGATGTGAGCAGATGAATTAGGGGGTGAGCTGGATGAGAGGAACACAGAGGAAGTGTGTGTTCAGGGTTTACCTAGGAGCCACCGACAACAGGAGCCTGCAGAAGCCCTTGAGAGCGGGAGACTCATTAGAATAGTTCATAACAGGCAGCGTAGCTGGGATTGGGGAGGGGGAGAGAGAGAGAGAGAGAGAGAGAGAGAGATAATTCAAAAGACAGCAACAGCAAATGCTTTCTCAGTATAGAAATAGTCAACAGACAACAGTCCAATTAGAAGGGATCCAGCTCCGGTTAGCGGGCGTGTGACTCGCTGTGCTCGATCTCTCTCCTGCCCTCTTGTTGGCCCTCACTATGAAAGGGAGAGCTGGAGAAGAAGCAGATATATCCGCACGCACGCACTCTTATTTTCCAACAAGAATGCGACAACCCAGGATGACTGGGCTGCAGGTCACCAGAGCGTTACCAGAGATTAGAACTCAGACGTAGAGGAAACCCTGAAACTGCTTCATTTTGTATTCGGGAAGCTGAAATTTTCTGCTCAAAAATGCTGCTGAGAAATTGTTGTAGCAGGATTCTCATTGGTTGTAGTAGTATTAAAGGTAGAAGTGGTTGTTGGTAGTGTGAGTAGTTACTAGTAGTATCAATATTGTTATGGAACAATATGGCATTTCAAAAGAAATGAAGGGTCGCAAAACTACTCCTCCCATGATGCTTTGTGTCAGCTGTGCTGTGTCTGGCATCGCAGCCCTCTGCTGCTCGGACCTTGTAGAAGACAGGCAGATTACTGGCTGAACCAAACGGCAACTGTCGACCAATCAGAACTGTCCTCAAACCCGGCTTAACTGATTCTGAAACAGCGATGTCCGGAATGAGAACATTGAGACTGGGCCCGCTCCTGCCCCCCCCCCCCCCCCCCCCCCTCTGAGTAACACACGCTGAGGGTTCAGCCCCCCCCCCCTCTGAGTAATACACGCTGAGGGTTCAGCTCCCCCCCCCCCCTCTGAGTAACACACGCTGAGGGTTCAGCCCCCCCCCTTCCTCTGAGTAACACACAGTTCAGCTCCTGCCCCCCCCCCTCTGAGTAACACACACTGAGGGTTCAGCCCCCCCCCTTCCTCTGAGTAACACACACTGAGGGTTCAGCTCCTGCCCCCCCCCCTCTGAGTAATACACACTGAGGGTTCAGCTCCCCCCTCTGAGTAATACACACTGAGGGTTCAGCTCCCCCCCCCCTTCTGAGTAACACACACTGAGGGTTCAGCTCCCCCCCCCCCCCCTCTGAGTAACACACGCTGAGGGTTCAGCTCCTGCCCCCCCCTCTGAGTAACACACACTGAGGGTTCAGCTCCCCCCCCCCCCCCCTCTGAGTAACACACGCTGAGGGTTCAGCTCCCCCCCCCCCCCTCTGAGTAACACACACTGAGGGTTCAGCTCCCCCCCCCCCCCCCCCCTCTGAGTAACACACACTGAGGGTTCAGCTCCCCCCCCCCCCCCCCTCTGAGTAACACACACTGAGGGTTCAGCTCCTGCCCCCCCCTCTGAGTAACACACACTGAGGGTTCAGCTCCTGCCCCCCCCTTCTGAGTAACACACACTGAGGGTTCAGCTCCCCCCCCCCCCCCTCTGAGTAACACACACTGAGGGTTCAGCTCCTGCCCCCCCCTTCTGAGTAACACACACTGAGGGTTCAGCTCCTGCCCCCCCCTTCTGAGTAACACACACTGAGGGTTCAGCCCCCCCCCCCCCCCCCCTCTGAGTAACACACGGTTCAGCTCGGGTGCAGCTGCGTTTAACATGCGCTTAATATCACTCTCACTACCTTTGTGACATTGTTGCATCACGTTAACTGCATAGCATAATTGCCTAAGTCATATTTTGGCCAAATTGATATTCCTGCCTAACTCTACTCTCCTAACACCGCTGCTTCACCATGCATTATTGCCTATGTCCTTTTCCAATGGCCTATTCCAATCAGAATGCTTGTTATATTCCAAAATCATTATCCGCCTAAGTCATCGACTTGACTTAGGCATTTTTGACGCTACATACAAAATACAAGATAAAATTTGACTTAGGCAACTATGCCACGCTAACGATCGGTAGATTGTTGTGTTATTACACCGACACAGCGTTGTGTAGTTACCGTGTGGGTCCACCACTGCGGCTAAAGAGAGGGATGATGTCATCCCAGCCGGGGGCCAATGAGAAAAAAGCAAGACCCTCCCCCCAAAGCCCGCCTGCTGTCGCACGCACCTCCCTCAGTCTCAGCTGCGGCCTGGAGGCAAGGTCAACCGGGGTCGACAGCCATCAATGCAGGATGACAGGAAGTTCAAGGGTCACGACGTGGCAAGCATCCCGGTGCGGGGGACACACGCGTCATTAAGATCCGGGACGTCTGATTTGATTACATGGATGACATCTCTCTGTGTCCCTCTGTATAGAGATCTAGAGAAATGGTAAAATGGTAAATGGACCACACTTATATAGCGCTTTTCCACCTTAGCGGCACTCAAAGCGCTTTACAATGGCCTCTCATTCACCAATTCACACACATTCACACTCCAATGGCGGTAGCTGCCATGCAAGGTGCTAACCTGCTCATTGGGAGCAATTTGGGTTTAGGTTAGGTCTTGCTCAAGGACACTTCGACATGTGGACAGTCGGAGCTGGGATTCGAACCACCGACCCTTCGATCACTAAACGACCGGCTCTACCAACTGAGCTACAGACGCCCCGAGAACAGATTGCACATTGCACAAAACAGAGACACTCCATAGAGCCCTTACTGCTGATAGAATCAGCGTGAATAAGATTACAATAACAGTATAAGAGTTGTTGGTGTTGAGAAGCGCACTCTTTATTCATTACACACACGCAAACTCACAAACAGGGCTGCCTGTCTGGGTAGAGCGGCATTTTGATGGATTCACCTCATAAGAAACTGACAGCTGGCAAGTTCACTCTCTACCTACGACTCAATTACCTTCGACGTGCCAGTCAAAACATCTATTACACACACACGCGCGCACACACACACACACACACTGGACTCTCCCCCATCATGCAACTCAAATTTGTGAAGTGTGTCAGCCTCAACATCTGGAGGGCCGTAGTGGTAGCTGATATAGAGGTTCTGCTCTCTCCCTCTACCTCCCCCCCCCCCCCCCCCTCTCTCTCTCTCTGGTCTGCAGCAGGTAGGGAGGTCTGCAGCAGGTAGGGAGGTCTGCAGCAGGTAAGGAGGTCTGCAGCAGGTAGGGAGGTCTGCAGCAGGTAAGGAGGTCTGCAGCAGGTAGGGAGGTCTGCAGCAGGTAGGGAGGTCTGCAGCAGGTAGGGAGGTCTGCAGCAGGTAGGGAGGTCTGCAGCAGGTAGGGAGGTCTGCAGCAGGTAGGGAGGTCTGCAGCAGGTACTGGAGATCTGCAGCAGGTAGGGAGGTCTGCAGCAGGTAGGGAGGTCTGCAGCAGGTAGGGAGGTCTGCAGCAGGTACTGGAGATCTGCAGCAGGTAGGGAGGTCTGCAGCAGGTAGGGAGGTCTGCAGCAGGTAGGGAGGTCTGCAGCAGGTAGGGAGGTCTGCAGCAGGTAGGGAGGTCTGCAGCAGGTAGGGAGGTCTGCAGCCGGCAGCTGCTCTAGATGGTCTCTGTGTCTCTAAGCCGAGGCTGATGTTGAGGAGGATCCCCCCCGAGGACCTGGCGCTGCTGAGCGCGCTCACATTCACGCTCAGCTGTGGACGTGATGCAGAGCAAAGCATTCTCCATCCTCCTCCATCTTTGTATTGGACAGCTCAACATGGTGAGTTGGTGGTGGAGGTGTCAGAGTCCCGGGCCTCAACACTGCTGGTCCCGGGCAATGACGCCGGCGCCATACGCCGGATAGCGGATCTGGTGTCCATGACGACTGTACAGTAAATGAGCCGTCGCCGTGGAGACGGAGCATGGCGTTGAGTCAGAGAGGACAACATCATCGGCCTCTTGGCTGCAGTTGTAGTGCATTTACATTTTTGTTTTAAAATGTTTATCAGTGTACACTGTCCCTACTTGAGCAAATAAAATGAATTGAATTGAATAGCAGCACCTTGTGTGGAGCCCCCCCCCCCCCCCCCCCCCCCCCCACAGCCCTCACACACACACGCACACATACACCTTTCACCTTTCTGTCCTTCCCTGTACCTCAGATTAAGACTGGCTCCTCCCCCTCTCTCTCGCCTCTCACAGAGAGGGCAAACGGTGAGCGCTTACAGAGGGCTGCCTGATTAAGACGTATTAGCCAGGCGCAGCATGGGGGCTGGGGCCATGGCGAGGCTGCCCTAAGCCGTGCCTGACAGGAATACATTTTGCTGGAAATTGATGCATATCTCGGGCAGCAATTAGCAGCCCCCTGTGGTGCAGGAGATGGGAAACGTTAACTAATATTTCCCTTTCAAATGAGGAGCGCGGTGTTCTTCGGGAGTGTGCGGATGTGTGTGTTTTTGTGTTGTGTGTGCGTGTGTTTTGTGCGTGTGTGTGTTGTGTGTGTGTATGTGTGTG
>NC_140242.1:3344889-3347389 GCF_949987555.1 Borostomias antarcticus | reverse complement strand
AATATAATATAAAGTGTACACCTGAAAGCTGAACATTAATCTAATGGAGTATGACAATCGGTGTATCAGTGGCGTAGGTGAGTGTATGGAGTGGGAAGTATGGCGAGGAGGGTGTTGTGTGGTGTCGCATAACTGAACAAAGACAACGCCAGAGTAATGGTGCTGGTGGGGAGGGAGAGCTTGTGGGCTGGAGCTCCTTTTAATCTGTATTGACAACCAGGCAGCTGTCTCCAATTGTCCTGATTGGGCTCCTGCCCCGCCCGCTGGGTCAACTGGAAAACAGAACACAGAGGGTTACCCACACAGGGCCAGATGGCCGTCACCCACCACAAAGACGCTGGCCCCAATGGGACACTCATGAACCCCGGTAAAGCCACACAGGGTAAACATGCACCAATAACGAAGTTAATAGAACAATGGAGCAACAACACAAAACCTCACACTCCTCCTGCCTCAGCAACAGGACCTGATGATGATTAAGAGGGGGAGGGGGGGTAGATAGATAGATAGATAGATAGATAGATAGAGAGAGGGTGAGTGAAAGAGAGGAGGAGGAGAGGAGAGGGAGATAAAGAGAGAGATGGGAGAGAGAGATGGGAGGGGGATAGGGAGAGAGAGGGAAAGAGATATGGGAGAAAGAGAGGGAGAGAGAGAGGGAGAGAGAGATGGGAGAAAGAGAGGGAGAGAGAGAGATGGGAGAGAGAGATGGGATGGGGATAGGGAGAGAGAGAGGGAGAGAGAGATGGGAGAAAGAGAGGGAGAGAGAGACATGGGAGAGAGAGATGGGGGAGAGAGATGGGAGGGGGATAGGGAGAGAGAGAGGGAGAGAGAGATGGGAGAAAGAGAGGGAGAGAGAGAAATGAGAGAGAGAGATGGGGGAGAGATGGGAACAGAGATTACTGTAGCCCTCTGAAGACTGTGCAGAGGAAGAGTCATGTTTATCTCCTGTTCCTGCACTGTATGCCCAGATAAGTTGAATCTACTTTAAAAGTTTGAGGAAAGTGGTTGCCTTAAAATAGTTAAGTAATGTGTAATGGAAACTTGAGTGAATTGAACTTAAAATACTTAAAGGGCTGGGATTGTACAATTGAAGTACAATGCACTAAATGTCAAGTTGATTTAATTTATAATCTTCCGTAATATCAAATACAAAATGTAACTACTTTTAACTTAAAATACTAAGTGGAGTGAAATGGATAATTACAATTACACATTACTTCAGTCTTTAAGGCAACCACTTTCCTCAAAGTTTTTAAGTATATTCAATTTATACGGCATAAAAATCTGCCAGTGTTTATCAAAGAATGATTACCATGCAAGATTGATAGTTCAGGCCGACACTATAATCTTCTTCATAATTCTATAACAAAATACCAAAACAGTCAACTGGAATGCTTAAAACTTTTATTATTTTATAAAACTACAACTGTTCTTAAATGACTTGCCTGATTAAATAAAGGATGATGATGATGATGATGATGATAAACGGAGGGATGGAGGGATGGAGGAGAAGAGAAACGAAGGGATGGAGGGATGGTGGAGAAGAGAAACGAAGGGATGGAGGGATGGAGGAGAGGAGAAACGAAGGGATGGAGGGATGGAGGAGAGGAGAAACGAAGGGATGGAGGGATGGAGGAGAGGAGAAACGAAGGGATGGAGGGATGGAGGAGAGGAGAAACGAAGGGATGGAGGGATGGAGGAGAGGAGAAACGAAGGGATGGAGGGATGGAGGAGAAGAGAAACGAAGGGATGGAGGGATGGAGGAGAAGAGAAACGAAGGGATGGAGGGATGGAGGAGAGGAGAAACGAAGGGATGGAGGGATGGTGGAGAGGAGAAACGAAGGGATGGAGGGATGGTGGAGAGGAGAAGAGGGTATTCTGCGCCCACGTGACCTGCGCCTCCACAACATGAAATATTAACCGAGTCTGTCAATGGTCTAACAGCAGAGCAACACACACATACACACACACACACACACACACACACACACACACGCACCAGAGGAACACACACCACACACAAGAGGAATTAAAGACAACAGTGAATGCCTTTGGCCAGGATCTGATAGATCTTTATGGTCTGGTCTTTAGTGGTCTTTCCCCAGAGTTCAAGATCAGCACTTTCACTCTGTCACCCTGTCACTCTGTCACTCTGTCACACTGTCACTCTCTCACTCTGTCACTCTCTCTCTCCTCCTCTCCCCTGCCTCGGAGACAGCTGCTGGATTTACAGCACACTGTCCACACTGCGTAAATAATCACACTTCACACTCCTCACTCCACCTTTCTCTCTCTAACAAACCCCTCCACTCTGTCCCCCTTCTCCCTCTCCTCCTCTCTCCCTCTCTCTCTCTCTCTCTCTCTCTCTCTCTCTCCCTCTCTCTCTCTCTCTCTCTCTCTCCCTCTCTCTCTCTCTCTCTCTGTCTCTCTCTCATTGATGTAGCCTTTCAAAGCAGCACTGCAGAGGCCTGGCTCTCTCCTCTCTCAACTGCAATGCAGT
>NC_140242.1:3329889-3342389 GCF_949987555.1 Borostomias antarcticus | reverse complement strand
AGCAGTCCGTGTTTACAGGGAGTGAGGCGGTAACCCCCCCTCCCCGTCTCTATGGCGATCAGCTCCTGATCCACTCTGGGATGATTTAGTATTCCTGGGGGAGTGTTAAACACACGCTCTCAGTGTGCCAGGCCTGAGCCCGCAGTAAATTCAATCAGTTACTGGTTAGAGCACCTTCCTGTGTGTGTGTGTGTGTGTGTGTGTGTGCGTGCGTGTGTGTGTGTGTGGTTTCATGGTAGATTTTGTGATAGATTTTCAAAGACATGTCAAGTGTATTGCCTTCTACACACAGAACACGCACACACACACGTGCACACATGCATGCACACATGCACGCACGCAGGCACACACACACACACACTATGGGGTGTGATTAGTGCCAGCACACCATACTGAAACGCTTGACTTGCGCCTACTTAAGAAGACGCGATGACATCAAACGTCTAAACGCACGTGTAGAATTTCCATTGACAAACAATGGAGAGACAGACGTCTCATAGCTGTAACGTACCTGTCACGCAGACGCAGTGCACATGTTGTTTACACGAATTGCGCATCGTGTGCGTGACGGCAACACTATATGGGGGGTGAAATGTGCCATTTCTTACCGCACGGAGCGAACTGAGCTGCATACGGAGCTGACAAACGTACGCACGTACGTGAGTGAAATCCATTCGACTCCCATTGTATTTGATAGGAGGACTGACGTGACTCACGACATTTTGTCCTAGCGACGGCGGCGGCCTGAAGTAAGTCAGCAATGTGTGCATGGGTCGCGGCATTCGCGTGGCTCTCGTTAGCTCCCGTAATTATGGCCCGTGTGGATTTGCTAACTGAGAAGACAAACCTGACGAACGTCGCTACTTGACCACGAGTGGTATTGCGAACGTAGCTGACGTCGCTACTTGTCCACGCGTGGTATTGAGGAACGTCGCCGTCACCATCAGGTTACTTAAGCTGCTAGTTGTCTTGTTAGCTCTGATATGGCTAGCCAGCCTCCGTCCAGTGAGATCAGTGATATGACAACTTAACGTTAGATTATTGAGCCTAAATAATAGCAGGCTACTAACAGATAACCTGGTTAATATATGTTATTATTCCTACTATTGTGCTTACTGTGTGTTGCTGACAAGATAAATTATGTTATATTATTATTGCCACCGTCATTTGGCTTAGCTTATGTTCTCCAGCCACGCCAAGTGCTGTGGTAGTAGCTAACTCACTGGTGTTATATTTATTTACATTGTCCCTGAATCCTGTCTAATATCTCTCCATCTGTGTTATGCACCATGGGCCGAAAGAAAATTCGTAGTATATTGTGAAGTAGGCTCCTTGGCAAAATAAATGTTTTTTGATCCTGATAGCCCAGTAGGCTTTCTGTCAGCCTCTTATGTCATAACCTGCTGTTTTTATTATTATTTCGTTTTACACTACATTTTATCTATATCCTATGTGTGTAGCCTAGTTGTGGCCTATATTATTCGTTTTTATGTAACGAAATACATTAAATAAATGATGGTGCAGGAATGCAATGGTGCGCGCAGCACACAAACAGGCAAATCATTCGACATAGTAAAATAATAACAACAACAATAACAATTAGGCTACAGATATAAAGGGACCTAAAGGGCAAAGGCAATGTTTTCTGTGCACTAAAGTAAGCTTAGGCTAGGCCTAACACGTTATACATACTGTATATAGCCTACCAGAAGTTTAGTGCCGTGCATTTATTAATCGGATAGCCTTTGTCTATAGGCGTATTTGACAGTCCTGGAAAAAGCCCTGATAGCCTACCAAAATGAAAAGAAAATCATTAGTGGCCGCTGTTGTCTGTATTTTGTTATTGTATTTTGTGGCCTGTGTGTAGTTGTAGCCATAGGCCTACTTATTATTCCTACAATGAAGTAGGCTACACCACCACCATTTAAGATTCAATCTCTGGTCTGAATGGGTAGGCTATGTATGGAAACATACTTTTTGGCGCGATCAGCTACAGCTCTCTAATCCAACTTGAACTTGTCTTTTTACAGTTTACTGAGTCTTTGTACAATAAAGCAATGGTTGCTATGGTTATGAAAAAGCGCACTTATGCCAGGGTATATGGTGCGTTCGTTTATAACTGGGAGGTGGCAAATTGAACTCGCACTTCCTCGTCGCAAATTCGGATATGTTTCTCAGCCCCCAGTTGCCGGCTGATGTCAATATCATATCATCATCATATCATTCGCTATAGCTCGAATGCACACAGGTCGGAGGGAGGTATTTTGCCACTTGCGACTTGCCACGTCCGACCACAAACGAACGTAGACTACCATTAAACAGCAACTACAGAAATGTAGGTTAGCCTACATGGATGCAAAGCATTAACGAGCAAAAAAGGAACTACTGGTCTCGCCGTCTCACTTGTAAAGTCGGGATAGCCACGTTAACTGACGGCGACGACGTGTTTACTCAGCTACTTTAGGGAATACAGTAGGACCCCACTCATCCGAACATAAGAGATCCGAACCTCCCGGTCTACCGGTAGAAAAGCCCACCAGCTATCTGGTTACTGGTGGGCTTTTCATTACAGTACTGTATCCTACTGTGAATAAAAACAGAACTGTATGTAGACCTACATTTTGCTTGTAGGCTGTAGTCTACTGTCACGTTTCATTTCTTCTAATGTCGAGCGCAAAACGCAAACGAGTCTGCTGCGCGAGAGCTGCATTCCTTGGTACCAGAAAGCTGACAACTAGCGCGTCAGCAACCTGAAGCAGAGGAGCATCGAGTCATTTTTCGTTCCCAGTTAATGGACTTCAGGAACACAGACGTGTTGTAAGCATGTAGATTAGCCTACTAGACCTACTGTATTTGTTAAATAATAGTCTACAGCCTAGGCCACGTTAGTCTACATCTGTTGTTTTAGAGACTTTCTTTTAGGCTACAATAGCCTAAGACGCGACAACTTGTCTGTCATTTCATTTATTTATTTATTGATTACCATTTGCTCTAATTGTTCTAATGTTGGGTTGTTTTAGGCTATACCATGTTGTTCTGCGAATACAGTAGCCTATCGATACAGCGTAAGCCTCATTTGAGAATAAAGTACTGTATTTGATCAAAGCACGCACTCAAGTGGAAATTCGGTTATTTTATTATAGGCTACCGGCCTATATGAGTTTCGTTGGCTATTTGATTGCAATTTTGATGCATTTTCACAAGTAATTAAGGGTATTTATTGGTCTATTATGAGTCTATATGAAACAAGTATACCACTTATTGAATTTGGTGCATTTTAACATATGTTCCAGTCATCCGGACATTTCAGAGATACAAACGACCTGCGGTCCCGTTGGGTTCGGATGAGTGGGGTCCTACTGTAGCACAAGTGCTCACGTAGCGACGTTAGCTACGTATGCGAATAGCACACGTGCTCAAGTAGCGACGTTAGCTACGTATGCGAATAGCACACGTGCTCAAGTACCCCCGGCCCTGACGAGCGTTTGCTGGGTTAGCTACGTTAGTGAATAGCACACGTGGTCACGTGGGGACGTTCGTCACGTGTGTCTGCTCAGTTAGCAAATAAGTGGCACTTTCCACCCCCCATAACACTACAGGTTAGATGCGCCTCACATATGCGACACCAACACTACACATGACAGTTTGGTAAAATCATAGATGAACGTACGTACGTTCGCTTGTAATGTGTGCAGAAATTGCATAGCGACGTGTCAAACGTGCCAGTGCCTTGCAAGCGCAGCAGACGTGTTAGCGGCCGCACGTGTAAGGTCAGTTGCCTTTAAATCATAGCTGGTTCTAATCTCGTCCTTGCCCATTGCGAATGCATTCTCAATAAATGGAATTCGCACATGTTAAGCAACTTGTTTTTAATAAAGCCTAATATCTGAATGACTCTTTCTTCGCAATTTAAAACAAATGTTCAGATACACGTGTTTCTTGTCAATAGAGGGCGCTGCAGCACCGTCAGCACCAGTTCGAACAGCCACAACCTATTTGAAAATGTAGCGATAGTGGAGATAAAACGACACATATCTAGGAAAAGTTATGCAAGGAGGGTCCTGGAATTTGATTGAGTGCAAATAAATATTATTAATTTTTATTCAATATGGACAAATGAGCCCCGCTCGCAGCTTCTAGTGCCCGCTGACTTAACACGAGCGTGCAAACGTTACATGCATGTGCGCAAAAATGGCACGGCACTTTTTACACGTCACCCTCTGAGAATGCGAGCGACTCGTAACGCGTGCGTATATGCACGCCTATTAATCAGCTCGCCAAAGTACCTTCATACACGCAATGCAGGCGACGAAAGCACTGAGTGTTTGTTACGCTGGCACGAATCACACCCCATACACACACAAGCAAACAGCACACACACACGCATGCACACACACACACAGCACACGCGCACACACACGCACACACACACAAACACACACACACATTCTGTCATCTTGATAACAACATCTGACCTCTAACCTCCAACCCACACTAATTTTCTAATTGTCATGGTCGCCATAGCAACATGGATCTAATTGAATAGACTATCTCTAAGGCAGTTAAGAATAATTGAGTTCACACACAAACACACACACACACACACACACATACACACACACACACACACACACTAATGCAGGTGAGGGTGTGTATGTGTATCAAATCAAATCGAATCAAATAAAACTTTATTTGTTTAGCACATTTCATATACAGAGGCATCACAATGCACTTTACAGAGAGCAATGGGGGGATGGGCATGGGTCCCACCCCTACATATTCCAGAGGGAAGCAAAAAAAAACAGTTTCATCCAGGGGGCCAGAAAGGTGAGCTGTAAACGTTCTTCCCTGACCCCTCTCAATAAGACGATCGAGCAAGGTCCTGGAGTATGTTTTTCTATTGGCTAAGAACATTTACAGAGCAGTAAACATGGGCTGGATACTTTATAGGAGAGACAAGACTATCATTAGAGTATATAAATATTTACAGAGATGCTGCTTACGTGGTGGGCCATGTGTTAGCTCTCCCTGTGGGCTGATATGATCTTAGGTGGCAGCTTGTAGGAGGTCAGGGTTCAGAGTTCATCAGAGTTCAACACAACAGTTATACAAACGGGATCAAATGACCACTAATGGACGAGTACACTAGTGACAGCCTAGTGACAACTGTGCGTGTGTGTGTGTGTGTGTGTGTGTGTGTGTGTGTGTGTGTGTGTGTGTGTGTGTGTGTGTGTGTGTGTGTATGTGACTCATAGGAAGTGTGTTATCTTGTGCCTGATAAGACATTGATTCTTTGTTCTTGTGTATCTCCGTTCATTTGTCAATGAGAGATAGCCTAAGCACCAACCCAGGCCACGTCTTCTGTCAGCTCAACACCAGGCTTTGCAAGTGTGTGTGTGTGTGTGTGTGTGTGTGTGTGTGTGTGTGTGTGTCTGTGTGTGTGTGGTGTGTGTGTGTGTTCCTCTCCCTCCTTTCATCTCTCTGTCTCCAGCCCCTCCCTCCGCCTGTATTAATTGGGTGCTGGTTACCGTGGTTACATCATTATTTACGCTGATGGTGTACTTATGACTGCTTCCTGCTCCGGGCCCAGCCGGCCAATCAGACGACAGATGGCACCCCAAAAAAACATGACAAACATGAAACAGGAAGTAGAGGTGACTGAGCTGTAGGAGTACTGGACCTGTACCCTGCATGATGCACAGAACGCTTTTATATGACCAGAACAGGCTGGGTGTGTGTGTGTGCGTGTGTGTGTGTGTGTGTGTGTGTGTGTGTGTGTGTGTGTGTGTGTGTGTGTATGCTTGTGTGAGTGTGTGTGTGTATGCTTGTGTGAGTGTGTGTGTGTGTGTGTGTGTATCTGTGTCTCTCATTCCCTCTCTCTCTCTCTCTCTCTCTCTCTCTCAAGTTCAAATTCAAAATGTTTATTTGTCCCATTGCTGGGCAAATTGGGTAAGAGGTGAGTAAAAACATAAAAACGTGACAAAAACAACACAAGTGCAAAACAATTATCTCATCAGTGACCATCATCATCATCACATTGTCCATCACCTCCACCACTCTCTCTCTCTCTCTCTGCCTCACTTCAATTCAATTCAAATGGCTTTATTGGCATGCGAAACATGTTTACATTGCCAAGCAAACATCACAAAAAATAAACATGTTAATAAATAAGTTCTCGAGTATACCCACTTCTTTAGTCAGAGTGTAGCCACTTCTTTAATCACCACTACACCCCCTCACACTCCTCTCTCTCTCTCTCTCTCTCTCTCTCTCTCTCTCTCTCTCTCTCAAACACACACACACAACCGAATGAATCACGGTTAACGTGGTGAAGTGGGCTACTAATCTCAGGCCAGTGCTGAGTGACCCCGAGGTGTGTCTCCTATGCACTGACCCCTGACCCCTCTCAGGGAGGCTGCTGTCATGCTGAACCAACCAGAACATTAACAACAGGCTGTGTTAGAGGCCTCATGGGTAATGTAGTCCAAATCAAGGTATGAGTCACCATCTGTCTTCCTCCATCAGGCATGTCACACACACACACACACACACACACACACCCACACACCCACACACAGGCAGAGTAATACACAGGCATGTGTGTGTGTGTGTATGTGTGTGTGTGGGTGCATTATGAGTGCTTGTCTGTGTACATAAACAGCCATGCTGCAACAGGAAACTGGACCCTGCTGACCTTGTAGGGTCATGGAACATCGCCGTGGTAAAAGATGATCAACATCTACCAAACTCTCTAGCGTGTACTCCCTCTGTCTCTCTGTCTCTCTCCCTTCCTCTCTCTCTCTCCCTTCCTCTCTCTCTATCCCGCTCTGTCTCTCTCCACCTCTCTCTCTGTCACACACACTCTCTCTCTCCCTTCCTCTTTCTCTCCCTTTCTGTCTCTCTCCCCATCTCTCTCACACTCTCTCTCTCCCTTCCTCTCTCTCTCCCTCTCTTTCCCTCTCTCTCTCCCTTCCTCTCCCTCTTTCTCTCTCTCTCTTTCTCTCTCTCTCTCAGGATCTCTTCGTTCCGTGCTGCTGCTGAAATGAAGGAGCCAAACTATTGCTGTATCATGCTAAAGTACTCCTACTCACACTCAACCATACCCACATTCTCACACACATATACATACACACACACACACACACACACACACACACACACACACTCACATACACAAATGTGAAAACACAAGGGCGAGAGTGGTGTGAGAAAGGAGGAGGAGAACACAGAAGAGGAGAGGAGAGGAGGAGGAGAAGACATGAGAGGAGGGGAGGGGAGAGGAGCGGAGGGGGGAGGAGGAGGATAAGACAGAAGAGGAGAGGTGAGGAGGGGAGAGGAGCGGAGGGGGGAGGAGGAGGAGAAGACATGAGAGGAGAGGAGGGGAGGAGGAGAAGACAGAAGAGGAGAGGAGGGGAGAGGAGAGGAGGGGAGAGGAGCGGAGGGGGAGGATAAGACAGAAGAGGAGAGGAGGGGAGAGGAGCGGAGGGGGAGGAGGAGGATAAGACAGAAGAGGAGAGGAGGGGAGAGGAGAGGAGGGGAGAGGAGCGGAGGGGGAGGAGGAGGAGAAGACAGAAGAGGAGAGGAGGGGAGGGGGGAGGAGGAGGATAAGACAGAAAAGCAGAGGAGGGGAGAGGAGGGGAGAGGAGGAGGATAAGGTGAGGAATCGAGATACTCATGGCCCATTGGTACTGTAGATTATGTGCTGGCAAATCAAAAAGTGCACTGTAATCTGTTCACTTGTTTCCCCATGACAGCTGAAAGGCTAAACTGTTCATCCTTGCTTTCTCTTTTCCAATGCTTCAGATGTCTCACACACACACACACACACACACACACACACACACACACACACACACACAAATATTAATATTTACAGTCTTTTTCCATTTTAGTTTCTGGGTCTCCGTAGCCTCCAGGAACCATCGGGCTGCAGTGTGTGAGTGTATGAGTGTGTGAGTGTGTGTGTGTGTGTGAGTGTGTATTCGGGGAGTGGTTATCTGTGATTAGCAGCTCCTGAAGGAGCGCTGAATGGCCTGCAGGGTCGGTGTGTTCGCCTGGCAGAGAGGAGGCTCTGTACCCCAGCCAGAAGCTTACAGCAAGGACAGCTGGTTTCATAGTGAAGCTACCTCAAAATATCGTCTCATAGTTTGTCCTACAGTCCAAAGCACTATTGCGTTGCAGGAGACCACTCACAATGGGGACCTTCTACGCTTGTACAGTGAGGGAGGATGCAAGGTTGGCGGAACTTGCACACTGTGCCGAGGAGTGTGGAGTGGATTCTGGGTGTCCAGGAGCACCGGAGAGCACACCAGAACTCCGACCCAATCATGTACAGCAGAGTGGGAAGGAGCTCGTTCATCACCTCGACTGCATGGCGCAATGAGGCCCAGGCAGCGACAGGTAGTGTGGGACTTGAGCTTAATTTATATTCAGTCGACAAGTGTTGTACGACAAAAAGAACAAAAAATGTCGACCGACATTTAGCATTTATACTTCAGCGAAGTGTCTGATCACCTCCATGGTACCTTGCAGAGGCGTGGCTGATTGATCCATGGCAACGAATGTGCCTTCTCTCCAGCTGTCCAATCACAGCTGTGCGACGAAAGCGACAGCGTCTGCGACGTTAGAAAGTTTGGTAGGTGCAAGACACCCTTGTCCGACACAAAAAAGTTTTGACAGTGACGTCATTTCTGTCTGTCGACACTTTCAAAAGTGCCGTACGACAACGTATAATGCTTAGCTCCACGGGGGCGTAAGGCTCTCCTTCAGGTTCAAAAGCACACAAAAAGGATCCTTATAGCAGAGTTTGATGGCAACCCGGTCACCACCATCATCACCTTAGAGTAGCAATCTCTGCTGCCCCAGCGCACAACTTCCTTTCAATTCTGGGAGATTTCAACGCAAGGCTCGGACCAGAGGATGCATGCTTCACGTACCACGATGAAACAAACCAAAACGGCAAACTTCTTGCGACCCTTCTGATGGAACATGAGCTACTGGCTGCTAATACCCTGTTCCAGAAAAGAAGAGGAAAGAGATGGACCTTGCTGGACCGGGCTTCCGGTATGTTTAGACAGCTGGACTTCGTACTGGTAAGGCGCAAGTGGTGGAGGAACTCAGTCACAAATGCAGAACCTTACAGCACGTTCAGCACCGTGGGCTCAGACCACCGAGTGGTTTCCATGAAGGTGAGGCTAAGCTTGAGGGTCCCCAAGCTAAACCTGAAGACCCGGCATGACTGGAAGACTTTCTCAGTAAGACCGGACCTCCAGGCCAGATACACAGTGGAGGTGAGAAATTGCTTCCAACTGCTGGACGTGGAGGAAGGTCCTAGTGCAATGTACGATCGGTTTGTAGCAGTGTAACCAGTGCCATTTGTGGAGGCATCCGGAGGTTGTAGCTGCATGGGAAAGAGTTAAGAAGGCTCGCCATTGTCTTGACCAAGAGAAGACTATGGGAAGCCGGTTTGCAATGAATGAGGCAAAGCAACAGCTCTTCAATACCTACGATAAGATCAGAGAGGAGGATCTGATGGAAAAGGTGCGCAGGGTGGAGGCAGCCCGAGGGGATCAACGATACGGTGGCCTGGAAGGTCATTAACGAGACGAACGGAAGAAAGAGGGCAAAGAAAGGACAAGTTGCAAACAGCAGCCCAGTGGTCAGAGTGAACACTTGGTTCGATTACTTCAGGAACCTCCTAGGCACCCACCCGTCAGTGGAGGATGCGATGGCCCCTTAGAGCTGCGGAGTCTACTCTGAAGCAGGGAAAGAGTTCTGGGCCAGACGCCATTCCCCCAGCAACCTTGATGACATCATCCTGGACATCTGCAACCTTGCCTTGATGAAAAATAACAAGCCTGATATATGGTCTCTCTCCAACATCATCCCAGTGCCTAAAGCCGGGGATCTCTCAAAGCCGGACAACTACCGCGGTATCAGCCTGACCTGTATCACTGCAACAATGTTCAACCGCATGATACTTAACAGGCTGTGGAGCGCCAGCGACCCACGCTTGAGAGAGAACCAGAATGGCTTTCGAGAGGGGAGGTCCACAGTAACTCAGACCTGGGCCCTAAGGAGGATCATTGAGGAGGTGAAAACAATGACAGGGGTGGTGTGCTTTACTGATTTCAAAAAGGCATTTGACTCAATACACAGAGGTGTCATGATGGAAATTGTTAAGGACTATTGCAATGGTCGGCAATAGGCGTCTGGACGTCACTTTCATCCGCAGGCAGTTCTCAAGGTTTGTACATTCTGCACCAGTCGATTCCTCTCGGGCGTCTTTATCACATTCATCGAGGAAAAGGACGACTAGCATGCATACATAGGTGGAAGGGAACATTGTGAGCACATAAAATGCGAGTCTCTCGATGTTGCTACAGAAGCGAGCGCACATAAGTGCGGAGTGCCTTTTAGGTAGCATGCTCAGAAGAGTAAGGGTGAGTGGGAAGATAGCAACACAGAGAACGAGGCCGGCTGGGCACTGCTACAGACACCCAGAGCTTCCGGCCAGCAAGCTGGTGTTATGGGAGCCATCACGTTGACGTCAGAGAGAGAGAGAGAGAGAAGGCCGTCCTCCTACCATTGAGAGATGGATACATGGAAACACAAGCAGACCTTTGCCCAGAGACAGGGGTACAAGAGTTCTAAAACACTGAGGTGGGGGTCTGGAGGTGGAGAACGGAGGAGTGAAAAAGAGAGAACCAATGAGTGAAAGAGAGGGCAGTGTGTAGAGATGGGTGAGAGAGAGAGATGGGCGAGTGAGGCTAACTTAGACCTCAGAGAGCCAATATGTGGTAGAGCACACAACATATACACACATTAAGATCACATCAGGTAAACAAAAACAACAACGAGATCCAAGATCATCTACAGCAACCGTCATACATATTATCACAGTTCAGGCAGACTGTTTTACAAACAATTGTAATAAGAAAAATACATTGTGAATATACTGCACATACCCTGTGTATCTATGTGTTCCATATCCTCTTGGTCATATGTTCCACATCCCCTAGTCCAGTGGTCCCCAACCTTTACAGTAGTTACCCCTTGAGCTGTTTTGCCATGTCAACAATACCCCCTCACTCACATGTGTTGATTCATTTGATATATTAAAGTTTAGTATCTAACACAGTTGAATCATGACCCCCCTTTAATACAAAGACAAGACATTTACACTTAGTGTGAGTGAAACAATAATATTCAGACTGTCCCATTAGCAGGTTCAGTCACTTTAATGGGATACCTGAGCTTGTTTGTCTTTCATAAGCTTGATATTTCTGGTAGCCGTGTACAGTAGCAACAGCTGTCACCAGGCTGTCCTCCACCTTCAGTCTGTTCCTCTGCTTGGTGTTGATGTGAATCGAAGCTGAGAAGGTCACTTCACACGTGTTAGTAGATCCAAAAAGGCAACCGTTTATTCAATGCCCGTTTTCTCAGTTCACGATATTCTCAACATCACACCAAAAACGTGTCAATGACTTGTCAGCATGTGCCATCTTTATCCCACGGTCAGAGGACAAGTCCACCAGACTCTCCTGCAGTCTTTCAGTATGGCTGCTGCTGCTGTCATTCCAACTGAATGGGCTCCTCACCCAGTCCAGTTTTTCGGACTTTACTATCTTGGAAGTACGGGTTGAAATCAGTGTCGAGTTTAGATAGATGTGCTTTCACCATTTTCACCACAGGACCAACATCAGTGACGGCGAGATGGGCATCAAGCACCAGCGCATATCTCCATCCCCACCTCTCCTGTAGTTTGACCGTCTTAAAGAATCCATTCAGTTGGTCATACATGTTCTGGATATGCGAGTCCTTGCCTCGAAGTGACAGGTTGAAGTCACTCAGTTTTGCGAACACATCCGCAAGATATGCCAGACGCGCAACCCGCTCTGTGTCCTCAAACACTGCCGCAAGGGGTTCAGGAAAACAAACGCTTCAGCTTTGAAGTTCAAACAGGCTCAGTAGCGTTTTGCCGCGAGCGTTGGTATGAAGCAAGCTGCTCTGACCCGCTGTCATGACAACGTTTTTGAAACGGGCTGTGATTCATTGGCCGGGACTGAATTGAAATTAATCACCTTAACGGCATCATCGTAAACAGTACTTAACTCAGGGCTCGTTCTCTTACTAGAGAGTGCTTCCCGGTGAATGGTGCAATGCATCCATTTTATTTCGGGTTAACCGCCTTCACATGTCCCCGGTTCTGCCGCTGTGCCATCTGTACTAGTATGACGGCAGGATTTACACTCCAGATTGTTGTCTTTGAAAAAGCTGTTTATAACCTGAAAAATATCCTCGCCAGTCTTTCCTGTAAGCTTCTTGCAAAACAGAATCTGTTCATTTTTATGTCTTCTTTATGTCTTCATGTCTGTGGAGAGTGTTTATGTCTAAGCCTCTCCACGGACATCTGTCAAAGCGAACTGATCAGCTTTCTTCATGTCACTTCTCCAACGGGACTCTGTGTTGTTCGATAATGGAACTGTCTTGAGTGCATC
>NC_140242.1:3322389-3324889 GCF_949987555.1 Borostomias antarcticus | reverse complement strand
GCTGAGCAAACGCAGAGACACCGCTCTGCCACCAAGAATCCATCACACTTAGACCGGCTTATTTCACAGTTAGTATGGAGGGATGCACGGAGGGGTGGGGGAGAGGGAGGGGGGAAGGGGAGAGAGAGGGAGGAGGGAGGGGAGAGAGAGGGAGGAGGGATGCACGGAGGGGTGGGGGAGAGGGAGGGGGTAGGGGAGAGAGAGGGAGGAGGAAGGGGAGAGAGAGGGGAGAGAGAGGGAGGGGGAAGGGGAGAGAGAGGGAGGGAGGAGGGAGGGAGGGGAGAGGGAGGGGAGAGAGAGAGAGGGAGGAGGGAGGGGAGAGGGAGGGAGGGAGGGGGAAGGGGAGAGAGAGGGAGGGGGAAGGGGAGAGAGAGGGAGGGAGGAGGGAGGGAGGGGAGAGGGAGGGGAGAGAGAGAGAGGGAGGAGGGAGGGGAGAGGGAGGGAGGGAAGGGGAGAGAGAGAGAGGGAGGGGAGAGGGAGGGGAGAGAGAGGGAGGGGGAAGGGGAGAGAGAGGGAGGGAGGAGGGAGGGGAGAGAGAGGGAGGAGGGAGGGGAGAGAGGGAGGAAGGTGGGAGCACAAGAGACACGCGTGAGGGAGAGTGAGGGAATGAGGAGGGGAGAGCAAGAGAGAGAGAGAGAGAGAGAGACTTGATATGGTGAAAAATAAGAGAAGAAATACAATCGCAGAGAAAACAAGGACACATGACTCACAGCAGGCAGGGTTTCAGAGGTACAGTGGTGGACAGTGCCGGCCGCCAAGGTGAAGTGGAGAGCGCTGATGGATCCACAGACCACTAACCAGACCAGACCACGTGATCACGCCGCCACACACACACACACACACACACACCCACTCTCTCTCTCTCTCTCTCTCCCTCTCTCTCTCTCTCTCTCCATCTCTCTTATATGCAGGCAAATTATCCACATTCCGCACCCCTATAGATGCAGGGAGAGTTTCCACGGTAACATACCTATGACCGCCTCCCTCCCAAACACAGGTGTGTGTGTGTGTGTGTGTGTGTGTGTGTGTGTGTGTGTGTGTGTGTGTGTGTGTGTGTGTGTGTCCATCAGGGTGATGTGTGCTGAGTGGAGCAGTGCTACAGTACTATAACGGCCATTAAGAACACCTTCCTGAAGCTTCTTTGCTTCCCTCATCTCCTCTCGCAACCCCTGGAACTCTGTACACACACACACACACACACACACGCACACACACACAACCACAGGGTGAGCTGACACCCGAGGTGCAGGCTGAGGTCGTATCCATTGCCTGCGCCTAATTTCATCACCATGGCAGCCCGGTGGGATTACATAACCGCAGTCTCGCGCTCGTACGGGATTAGACCTGGAGAGACCGCTCGTACGGGATTAGACCTGGAGAGACCGCTTGTACGGGATTAGACCCGGACAGACCGATCGTACGGGATGAGACCGCTCGTACAGGATTAGACCTGGACAGACCGCTCGTACGGGATTAGACCTGGAGAGACCGCTCGTACGGGATTAGACCCGGAGAGACCGCTCGTACGGGATTAGACCCTAGACAGACCGCTCGTACGGGATTAGACCCTAGACAGACCGCTCGTACGGGATTAGACCTGGAGAGACCGCTCGTACGGGATTAGACCTGGACAGACCGCTCGTACGGGATTAGACCTGGAGAGACCGCTCGTACGGGATTAGACCCGGACAGACCGCTCGTACAGGATTAGACCTGGAGAGACCGCTCGTACGGGATTAGACCTGGAGAGACCGCTCGTACGGGATTAGACCCTAGACAGACCGCTCGTACGGGATTAGACCCTAGACAGACCGCTCGTACAGGATTAGACCCGGACAGACCGCTCGTACAGGATTAGACCCGGACAGACCGCTCGTACAGGATTAGACACAGAGAGACCGCTCGTACGGGATTAGACCCGGAGAGACCGCTCGTACGGGATTAGACCTGGAGAGACCGCTCGTACGGGATTAGACCTGGAGAGACCGCTCGTACGGGATTAGACCCGGACAGACCGCTCGTACGGGATTAGACCTGGACAGACCGCTCGTACGGGATTAGACCTGGAGAGACCGCTCGTACAGGATTAGACCTGGACAGACCGCTCGTACGGGATTAGACCTGGAGAGACCGCTCGCACGGGATTAGACCTGGACAGACCGCTCGTACGGGATTAGACCCGGACAGACCGCTCGTACAGGATTAGACCCAGAGAGACCGCTCGTACGGGATTAGACCCAGAGAGACCGCTCGTACGGGATTAGACCTGGAGAGACCTCTCGTACAGGATTAGACACAGAGAGACCGCTCGTACGGGATTAGACCTGGAGAGACCGCTCGTACAGGATTAGACACAGAGAGACCGCTCGTACGGGATTAGACCCGGACAGACCGCTCGTACAGGATTAGACCTGGAGAGACCGCTCGTACAGGATTAGACCCGGAGAGACCGCTCGTACGGGATTAGACCCGGAGAGACCGCTCGTACGGGATTAGACCT
>NC_140242.1:3312389-3317389 GCF_949987555.1 Borostomias antarcticus | reverse complement strand
CGCTGCTCTAATCCTGGAGGAACGCTGACGTCAGGCCCCTGGATGGAGGGGTGTGACTCACCTGGCTCCCAGCTCAGCAGAACACAACTGGGTTACGCAGACGCACAGAGACGGCCGCGCTGCTGCGAGGTGCCCCAGATACTCCCGCTGCGTGAGTGTGTGTGTGTTTGTGTGTGTGTGTGCGTGTGTGTGTGTGTGTGTGTGTGTGTGTGTGTGTGTGTGTGTGTGTGTGTGTGTGTGTGTGTGTGTGTGTGTGTGGAAGATTGAGATAGAAAACATGTTTCCGGCAACTCTAGACAGAACAGGCCTCAGAGGTTCTCGTTGCTGAGTCTGACTGTTCTTGGCTCTGTTCCTGTCTCTATTCCTGTTCCTGTCTGTTCCTGTCTCTATTCCTGTCTCTATTCCTGTTCCTGTCTGTTCTTGTCTCTATTCCTGTTCCTGTCTGTTCCTGTCTCTATTTCTGTTTCTGTCTGTTCCTGTCTCTATTCCTGTTCCTGTCTGTTCCTGTCTCTATTCCTGTTCCTGTCTGTTCCTGTCTCTATTCCTGTTCCTGTCTGTTCCTGTCTCTATTCCTGTTCCTGTCGGTTCCTGTCTTTATTCCTGTTCCTGTCTGTTCCTGTCTTTATTCCTGTTCCTGTCTGTTCCTGTCTTTATTCCTGTTCCTGTCTGTTCCTGTCTCTATTCCTGTTCCTGTCTGTTCCTGTCTCTATTCCGTTCCTGTCTGTTCCTGTCTCTATTCCTGTCTCTGTTCCTGTGTGTCTTCCTGTCTCTTTTTTTTTTTTATCTAAACCTTTATTCAACCAGGGGAAATCCTGTTGACTTTGAAATCTCTTTTGCGAAGGAGCCCTGGCCAAGAGTGGCCGCAAAAAATAGAGACATTTTAACGCATTTCACACGTGCTCTCTTGCGTCTCGCGAAAAAATAGCCCAGACGCTAGGGATGATGTTTTTCCCACGGGGTAATAAACTCATCACAACACCGGTGTTGCCGGTAACACCGTAGGCTACATTTTACAAGCGTCCCTCTGCTCTGTCTGTGCACATTGTTCTCTTTGAAAGGTTCCGTTTGAATGGCTTTTTAAGGACGTTGGGAAATTGTTTGTATTAAGCATAAACAGACATGGCAACGAGAGCATTTGAAGAGTTCATTTGCAAAAACAGATATGTGCATTTTGATACATTTTGATAAATCATTTTTTCAATCAAATGTCAACATTAAATATCAGTTAAATAACGATGGTTGATGGTTGATGGTTTTGATTACGTAAAGAAGAGTCTTCTTTATTTAATCAAAACAACCCAACTGTAATTATATTGATATTTAATGTTGACATTTGATTGAAAAAATTATTATCAAAATGTATCCAAATGCACATATCTGTTTTTGCAAATGACCTCTTCATTTGTAGGCCTACTTACAGCCACTTCTGTGAAGTTTAAAATAGTTTGCGAAGGAAAGTGAAATAAAGAGGGCTTGCGTTATGAGTTCAATCTGACACTGTGCAGCTGCGTTAGAGCCTGACCGACTCACACACACACACACACTCCGTCACACACACACACTCCGTCACACACACACACACACTCCATCACACACACACACTCCGTCACACACACACACACACTCCGTCACACACACACTCCGTCACACACACACACACTCCGTCACACACACACACACACTCCGTCACACACACACTCCGTCTGCGTGGAGGAGAGGCAGGGAGCAGAGCAGCTGTCAAGTATTCATAAAAGAGTATTTTATTAATACGTTTTTTTATTTATTTTTATAATGTGGGCGCTAATGCTTAATAAGCAGCTCTACGGTTGGGACAGTGGTCAAGTAATGCAATGGTGATGAACGGTGAATGACCGGTGAATGACCCGGTGTATGACTCAGTGTATGACCCAGTGTATGACCCGGTCTATGGCTGAACACTAATTAACACCGGTAACACCGATACTGTAACTGCGACAAGCTTGTCATTCACCGTTCATTCACCGTTGTGTGTGACGGAGTGTGTGTGTGTGTGTGTGACCGAGTGTGTGTGTGTGTGTGTGAGTCGGTCAGGCTCTAGCTACACACTGATTCTGCCGCAGCTCAGCTCGACCGGTGCGAAGTCACCCTGGTCAACGTCACGGGCGACAGGAAGCTTGGCGCTTTTCTCAATCATTGTGGGTGTTTGTAATCTGTGGGAAGTACGTATCTCCGATGTCTTGGTACAGTTGGCAGGTTGTTAAAGTGAAGCTCAGTTTCCATCTCTTTTTGTGAGCGGCGGTGCACAGTCGGTCTTCTCTAGGGAGCCGGGTCGGCCTGTGGAGGCCTCTCTCGCTGAGTCTGAACATAGTCAAGGACTTCCTTAGTTTTGGGTCATTCACCGTGCTCACGTATTCTGCCACTTGTGTTCAGGGCCAAATAGCGTTCCGGTTGGCTCTGGTTTTTGGTAGAATCTTTCCAATGTGTCAAGTAGTTTTCCTTTTGTTTTCTTGTTATTTGGTGTAGTCTAGTGGAGTCCCAGAAGCAGCTGGCTGAGGGGCCATCTCTCTACAGTCTCTCTGGAGGTGAGGGCTTTGTCATGCAGCATGTCTGCTTCTCTTTTGAATTTTAATAATTAGTGGGTATCGTCCTAATTCTGCTCTCTGCGTTGTTTGGTGTTTTTCGTGGGATGGGGGGAGAGAGGAAGGGGGGGGAGGGAGAGAGAGAGAGAGAGAGAGAGAGAGGGAGGGATGCACAGAATGGATTTGCAGAACTCTGCATGAGTTGCAGTTTCACTTTGTAAAATCTTTGTTGGCAAGTGGACCTCTCTCTCTCTCTCTCCCTCTCTCTCCTTCCATCCCTGTCTGTCTCTCTCTCTCTCCTTCCATCTCTCTCTCTCTTCCTCTCTTGTTGTCCCTGACAGACATTATTCAGGAGGAGACTCACCAGTACAGCTGTTCCCTCACTAAACTCAGGATACCCCCCCTTCCTCTCTCTCCCCCCCCTCCCTCTCTCTCTCTCTCTCTATCTCTCTCTCTCTCTCTCTCTCTCTCCCCCCCGACTACTCGCAGAACATCATGAGTCATCAGCTTCAGTCTGTACTCTGCACATCACTGCTGCTGTATCATTCAGTATGGTTGAGAGGCTGTGATCCTAGATCCTGAAGTCAAGCACTTCCTTATATAAGTGAATGTTAGCGTGCTAGCAGTGTGTAATGTTAGCATGCTGGCAGTGTTCTGTTAATCAGCATGCTAGCAATGTTTAGTGCATGTCAGCATAACAATGCGTAGTGTGTACTGTATGTTAGCATGCTAGCAGTGTGTAGGTTAGTATAATATGTTAGCATGCTAGCAGTGTGTAGGGTAGTATAATATGTTAGCATGCTAGCAGTGTGTAGTATACAGTACATGTCTATGTCAGCATTCTAGCAATGTGTGTTATATGCTAGCAATGGGTAGTATAATATGTTAGTATGCTACTATAGCAGTGTGTAGTAGCCTAGAGTATTAGCATTCTAGCAATGTGTAGCATGCTAGCAGTGTGATGTAGGCTATATTGTATGTTAACATTCTAGCAGTGTGTAGTATATTATGTTATTATGCTAGCAGTGTGTAGTATATCTTAGCATTCTAGCAGTGTGTAGTAGCTTATTATATGTTTGTAAGCTAGCAGTACATGTTAGCATGTGAGCCAGTGCTGTCAGAGCCAGGGTTAATGACTCAGGCCTGTGGCTGAGTGCAGACAAGCCCGGACAAGTCCTTCCATTATTAATACCCTCCCTGGCTGCAGAGCCTCAAAATTAAACACTGCCAATGCATTGATTTCCTGTTTCACTTAATGCAAGGGGTTGTGTGTGGGAGAGAGAGAGCGAGCGAGAGAGAGAGAGAGAGAGAGAGAGCGAGCGAGAGAGAGAGAGAGAGAGAGAGAGAGAGAGAGAGAAAGGAAAGTATGTCTCTGAGCCTGTTCGCTGAGTGCTCTCTCCATGCCTCTGAGTAAGTATCCATTAGCACTGTCTGTGTTCACCTAGGACACTGCACACACACACACACACACACACACACACACACACACAGCCACACACACACACACAGTAGGTGTTTTCCTACTACAGTGTTTGAACCTGTTACCTTTCAAGCTGTAAACAGTAGTACCTCAGTGCTCAGTTTCCTGATCAAACAGCGTGTTTCTGTCCCCACATTTATACCTACTCTACAACATGCACTCTCCTGCATGTACCCTGGTAATAACTCCCCTGCTCTCTCTCTCTCTCTCTCTCTCTCTCTCTCTCTCTCCCTCTCTCTCTTGCTCTCTTTATCTCTATCCAGTCATCCTTTTCTCTCATATTCCTCTGTCTCCATGTGGCGGGCTTTTCTGTATTTTGGCAGCTCTCTCCTCCCTCCCTCTCTCCTCCCTCTCTCTCTCTCCTCCCTCCCTCTCTCCTCCCTCCCTCTCTCCTCCCTCCCTCTCTCCCCCCTCCCTCCCTCTCTGCTCTCCTCATGTTTCTTTGTTGTCGAGGTCCCTGAGGACTGGCTATGTGAGTTCCACTCTATTTTGGGTGTCATTGGCAGCAGGGATATGTGCATGTTTAGAATTTTGCCTATTTGACCTCTATCACACTCCCTCTCTCTATCTATCTATCTATCTATCTATCTATCTATCTATCTATCTATCTATCTATCTATCTATCTATCTATCTATCTATCTATCTATCTATCTATCTATCTATCTATCTATCTCTCTGTCTCTCTCACTATCTGTCTATCTATCTATCTATCTATCTATCTGTCTGTCTGTCTGTCTGTCTGTCTGTCTGTCTGTCTGTCTGTCTGTCTGTCTGTCTGTCTGTCTGTCTGTCTATCTATCTATCTGTCTATCTATCTATCTCTTCTCCCTCTCTCACTCCCTCTCCCCCCCCCCCCTCTCTCTCTCCCCCTCTCTCTTTCCCTCTCTCTCCCATTAATTGTGTGATCTGTACATCTACCCACAGCGGCCAGTCGGCAAACACCTGGACATTCAGCCAGTCT
>NC_140242.1:3302389-3307389 GCF_949987555.1 Borostomias antarcticus | reverse complement strand
AGACACAACAAACATTAGCGTACACTTAAGACTAGCATTAACAGACAACTTAAGACTAAAACGTTTAAGAACTGTACAATAAAATCATGCAGATAGAGGAGATCAAACAATGACTGACAGACAGACAGACAGACAGACAGACAGACAGGCAGACAGACAGACAGACAGACAGGCAGACAGACAGGCAGGCAGGCAGACAGGCAGACAGACAGGTGCAGACAGACAGACAGGCAGGCAGACAGACAGACAGACAGACAGGTGCAGAAAGGCAGACAGACAGGTGCAGAAAGGCAGACAGACAAACAGACAGACAGACAGACAGACAGGCAGACAGACAGGCAGACAGACAGACAGACAGACAGACAGACAGACAGGTGCAGGCAGACAGGCAGGCAGACAGACAGACAGGTGCAGACAGACAGACAGACAGACAGACAGGTGCAGGCAGACAGGCAGGCAGGCAGACAGACAGACAGACAGACAGACAGACAGACAGACAGACAGACAGGTGCAGGCAGACAGGCAGGCAAGCAGACAGACAGGCAGACAGACAGACAGACAGACAGACAGACAGACAGACAGACAGACAGGCAGACAGGCAGACAGACAGACAGACAGGCAGACAGACAGGCAGACAGACAGACAGACAGACAGGCAGACAGACAGGCAGACAGACAGGCAGACAGACAGACAGGTGCAGACAGACAGACAGACAGACAGACAGACAGACAGACAGACAGACAGGCAGACAGACAGGCAGACAGACAGACAGACAGACAGACAGACAGACAGGCAGACAGACAGACAGGCAGACAGACAGGCAGACAGACAGACAGGTGCAGACAGACAGACAGACAGACAGACAGACAGACAGACAGACAGGTGCAGACAGACAGACAGACAGACAGACAGACAGACAGACAGGTGCAGGCAGACAGGCAGGCAGACAGACAGACAGGTGCAGACAGACAGACAGACAGACAGGTGCAGGCAGACAGGCAGGCAGACAGACAGACAGGTGCAGGCAGACAGGGCAGGCAGACAGACAGACAGGTGCAGGCAGACAGGGCAGGCATGGGACTGCTAGTAATGCTGACAGGCCTGGTTGCTTATGAGCCAGGCTTTGAGATTGTGTGAAAGATCTGTATGTGATGCTAAGTCTTCTGTGTGATGGGAGAGTATTCCAGGTCTCAGGGGCTGTGACGGAGTAGGATAACTTCCTGCCTGGGACACTAGGTCCCCATGAGCTGTTGCTCTGGTTAGTCAGACATGCAGTTTCAATATAGTTTCTGCCTCTTCGTGGTGGATGATAAGCCCCCCTTTGCTATTAAGTGCACTGTGAGACATTTGTTCCAATTCTTCAGAAAATAGCATGCATGGAACACATATTGCATTTGCTCAACAGTAACCTAGTCGCTTTTAACTTTCTTGCGTAACGTTGTCAATGCTTGCCAATGCTCGACCGATATTTTCTCGCTCTACATCTGTAAGTTTGTCAGGTTTTCCTGGATCATCATACTCGTAGCTCTCTCGTAGGTCTCACTCCCAGTTCCAACACTCTCCTCAGTACACGCTTCCCCCGTGGGCCCCAACTCACCTGTCTGAGTTTGTCGCTGGGGCTCCAGAGAACAGCCAGGCAAAAACGTTATCACCGCTCTCCTCCTCCGAAGACATTGTTTCCATGTCTGTTGTCGGCTCAACATGCTGAATGTTTTCCGCAACTGTAGCTGCATCTTCCTGCTCAGTGGTGGCGGTGGTGGCCGCTGCTGTCTGTCGCTAACGTTAGCTAGCTCTATATATTGCCAGTTAGCCTTGCTCGCACTTAAACCAGCTTTTTGAGTTTGGGCCCAAAAATGTGGTCAGAACTTTTTTGGGGGGGGTCAAATGCCCTTGATTGCTCCCTTTGTCTCCTCACCTTCCTTTTTTGACACCCAGATTTATGGATAGGTCCTGGCATAGCTATTTCTTTGTCTAACAATGACCTTTGTAGAATAAACCAGTATTAGCTAATAGCTACTTTAGCAAATGTAAAAAAATAAAAAAATACTGTTTTCTGTTAGGACGTGATGGAAACAAATTTGTTTCTAAATATGTTTTCGTCAACAAAGCGGGGCCCATTCTGTCAGCCCCAAAAACAAAACAAAAAAAATGCTGACTGCATGGGCCCTCCTTTGTGGCCGGGCCCCTGAAAGCCCGCCCCCCCCTTGTTCAGTGCACTGTAGATATGCAGGGATACAGATGATTGACAGTCATTATTGTGGTTGTGTTTCATTGGACGTCCATTTCCTATCACGCACTGCTCGCAGGTCTTGCACATTGCTGTATTTCACCTAGCAGATATGGACGTTTTCATTCTTACCCCCTTCCTCTTCATCACAGTCCTGCGCTCAGGAAAGCCTTCAGTGGTCGACAGCAGGAACTCAACCTCACTACATGTATAACACCTAAGAGCTCGAGACGACACCCCGCTGTAGTCCTAATGGACCTGGGCTACGCGGACAACATCAGCTCTCCGACCACATAGAGCAAGCACAGGAGCTCCTGTGTAGAGTGGAAACAGAGTGTGCCAACGTTGGCCTTCAGCTAAATGCCAAGAAAACTGAGGTTATCACCTACAACATCCTCCCGGACCATCCACCTCTAACAACAACAGGATGCACTGCTCTGAGGGAAGTCAATGACTTGACCTGGGCTCATGGGTCACCTCGTCCGAGCAAGACCTTAAAGTGAGGAAGGCGCTTGCATGGAAGGCTCTGAACGGCATGGCCAGTGTGTGGAACTCCAGACTCCCCCGACAAATCAAGCTCAGCTTCTTCTATGCAACAGTAAAGTCCGTTCTCCTATATGGCTGTGAATGCTGGACCCTGAAGCCCACCCTGCAGAAGTCCCTAGATGGGTGCTTCACCAGAATGCTGCGTGCAGTGCTTAACGTCAACAAGAGCAAGCATGTTACCAACAAACATCTGGGGGTCACCAAGGGTGAGTGAGAAGATAGCAGCCAGGAGAATGAGGCTGGCCGGTCACTGCCAGAGACACTAGGAGCTTCCAGCAAACTGGGGCTGTGGGAGCCGACACACGGGCATCGGTCACAAGGGCGTCCCACACTAACATACAGTACCTGGACGTACTTATAAGGATGCAGAAGCAGGAAGTACCAGAGAGCTAGCCAGATGTATGGAGGATCACAAAGACTAGAAGTGCTGATGGAGGGCTCGTACGAAGACGACCTAGTAGTGTCATTAGTCATGTTTTTAAAATATTTTGGGGTGTTTGGAATCTGTGGGAAGTATCTATCTCCGATGTCTTGGTACAGTTGGCAGGTTGTTAAAGTGAAGCTCAGTTTCCATCTCTTTTTGTGAGCGGCGGTGCACAGTCTGTCTTCTCTAGGGAGCCGGGTCTGCCTGTGGAGGCCTCTCTCGCTGAGTCTGAACATAGTCAAGGACTTCCTTAGTTTTGGGTCATTCACCGTGCTCACGTATTCTGCCACTTGTGTTCAGGGCTAAATAGCGTTCCAGTTTGTTCTGGGGTTTGGTACAGTAGATTATTTCCAATGTGTCAGACAGTTTTCTTTTTGTTCCTCCTCCGCCCCCCTCTCTCTCTCTCTCTCTCTCTCTCTCTCTCTCTCCTCTCCCAGCGTATCAAGGTGTTTTCTCTGATCTGTCAGTCTGCAGCTTGTCTGTCTATTGATCGCTGTGGTACAGTGAGCCAGTGGTCTGTGTGACAGTAAACTGGCCGTGCTACTGTATGTGTGTGTGTGTGTGTGTGTGTGTGTGTGTGTGTGTGTGTGTTGGTGCTTGGCAGCTCGATACCTTCATTCAGCAAGCTGGGACTGACACTGATCCTGACAAGACACAGGACCATCCCCCAGAATAGGACACACACTCGCGCGCACACACACACATACACACACACACACACATGCACAAACACACACACACACACACATATGCACACAAGATGTGGCTCAGACGGGTCCAGCTGACCTTGTTGGCGACCCTGGGTCTGCACCATGCATACAGAGTTCTGACAATGCGGACGACACTGCTGGTTGTGCCTGGCTGTCTCTGGTCTAGCCTGGCTGTCTCTAGGTTAGCCAGGCTGTCTCTGGTCTAGCCTGGCTGTCTCTGGTCTAGCCTGGCTGTCTCTGGTCTAGCCTGGCTGTCTCTGGGTTAGCCTGGCTGTCTCTGGGTTGGCCAGGCTGTCTCTGGTCTAGCCTGGCTGTCTCTGGTCTAGCCTGGCTGTCTCTGGTCTAGCCTGGCTGTCTCTAGGTTAGCCAGGCTGTCTCTAGGTTAGCCAGGCTGTCTCTGGTCTAACCAGGCTGTCTCTGGTCTAGCCTGGCTGTCTCTGGTCTAGCCTGGCTGTCTCTAGGTTAGCCAGGCTGTCTCTTGGTTAGCCAGGCTGTCTCTGGGTTAGCCTGGCTGTCTCTGGGGGGGTACTGCTGGGTTATCCTAGCTGTCTCTGGGAGGGTACTGCTGGGCTAGCCTGGGTGTCTCTGGGAGGGTACTGCTGGGTTAGCCTGGCTGTCTCTGGGAGGGTACTGCTGGGTTAGCCTGGCTGTCTCTGGGGGGGTACTGCTGGGTTAGCCTGGCTGTCTCTGGGGGGGTACTGCTGGGTTAGCCTGGCTGCCTCTGGGAGGGTACTGCTGGGTTAGCCTGGCTGTCTCTGGGAGGGTACTGCTGGGTTAGCCTGGGTGTCTCTAGGGGGGTGCTGCTGGGTTAGCCTGGGTGTCTCTAGGGGGTACTGCTGGGTTAGCCTGGCTGTCTCTGGGGGGGCGCTGCTGGGCTAGCCTGGCTGTCTCTAGGGGGGTGCTGCTGGGTTAGCCTGGCTGTCTCTAGGGGGGTGCTGCTGGGTTAGCCTGGCTGTCTCTGGGGGGGTACTGCTGGGTTAGCCTGGCTGTCTCTGGGGGGGTACTGCTGGGTTAGCCTGGCTGCCTCTGGGGGGGTACTGCTGGGTTAGCCTGGCTGTCTCTGGGGGGGTGCTGCTGGGCTAGCCTGGGTGTA
>NC_140242.1:3294281-3299689 GCF_949987555.1 Borostomias antarcticus | reverse complement strand
GTATAACACACACATTACACAGCATTACAGTAGTATAACACACACATTACACTATATTACAGTAGTATAACACACACATCACACAGCATTACAGTAGCATAACACACACATTACACTATATTACAGTAGTATAGCACACACATTACACAATATTATAGTAGTATAACACACACATTACACTATATTATAGTAGTATAACACACACATTACACTATATTACAGTAGTATAACACACACATTACACTATATTACAGTAGTATAACACACACATTACACTATATTATAGTAGTATAACACACACATTACACAGCATTACAGTAGTATAACACACACATTACACTATATTATAGTAGTACAACACACACATCACACAGCATCACAGTAGCATAACACACACATTACACTATATTACAGTAGTATAGCACACACATTACACAATATTATAGTAGTATAAAACACACACATTACACAATATGGTATTACAGTAGTATAACACACACATTACACAGCTTGGTATTACAGTAGTATAACACACACATTACACAGCTTGGTATTACAGTAACACACACATTACCCCACTATTGAAAGGACTTGAGGACCACTCACATGTGACACACAGACAAAAAAAAGAGACAAAAATCAAAAGTACCATAAACGGGTATATTTAGCAATCAAACAGCTTGTTATACTTTCAAAAACTCTTACAGGTACAGTTTGTTTGTTATGCAAACAATGTATCCAATGTCTCGTGGGCCTGATGCCCGTACAGGTATTCCCACTCTACAGGGGACACAGATAGGAATGGTTGACTCGTACAGTAGAACCCGTACAGTACCGACACTCGGGTATCTGGCTGGATAGCAGGCTGTCATTCCAGACCCACGAGGAACAGCTCACCCTGAAGCTAAGGGGAAATATAGGATGCCTTTTCAGGAATAAGTCCTGTTTTTCCACTCTTGGCGAGAAAATGATTGTGCAGTCAACAATATTATCTGTCTTTGACTAGGGTGATGTTCTGTATAAGCCCCGCCCACCCAAAGCTGCATGGCCGTCTCTTTCCACTCAAAGAGAACAACATTCGGTTTTATATATGTTTAAAGTACTGTCTGACAAGCTGCCATTATACTTTAATATATACCATTATACTATAGGAGTTTGAGAGACCTAGAACGCCACACTACATCACAATGTTATATAAGGCTGAGCGTACCTCAGAGGGGGAAAGAGTCAGAGGAGAGAGAGTCAGAGGAGAGAGAGTCAGAGGAGAGAGAGTCAGAGGGGAGAGAGTCAGAGGAGAGAGAGTCAGAGGAGAGAGAGTCAGAGGAGAGAGAGTCAGAGGGGAGAGAGTCAGAGGGAGAGAGTCAGAGGAGAGAGTCAGAGGAGAGAGAGTCAGAGGAGAGAGAGTCAGAGGGGAGAGAGTCAGAGGAGAGAGAGTCAGAGGAGAGAGAGTCAGAGGGGAGAGAGTCAGAGGAGAGAGAGTCAGAGGAGAGAGAGTCAGAGGGGAGAGAGTCAGAGGGGAGAGAGGGGAGAGAGTCAGAGGAGAGAGAGTCAGAGGAGAGAGAGTCAGAGGAGAGAGAGTCAGAGGGGAGAGAGTCAGAGGGGAGAGAGTCAGAGGGGAGAGAGTCAGAGGGGAGAGAGTTAGAGGAGAGAGAGTCAGAGGGGAGAGAGGGGAGAGAGTCAGAGGAGAGAGAGTCAGAGGGAGAGAGTCAGAGGAGAGAGAGTCAGAGGAGAGAGAGTCAGAGGAGAGAGAGTCAGAGGGGAGAGAGAGAGTCAGAGGAGAGAGAGTCAGAGGAGAGAGACTCAGAGGAGAGAGAGTCAGAGGAGAGAGAGTCAGAGGAGAGAGAGTCAGAGGGGAGAGAGTCAGAGGAGAGAGACTCAGAGGAGAGAGAGTCAGAGGGGAGAGAGTCAGAGGAGAGAGAGTCAGAGGGAGAGAGTTAGAGAGGAGAGAGAGTCAGAGGAGAGAGAGTCAGAGGGAGAGAGTCAGAGGAGAGAGAGTCAGAGGAGAGAGAGTCAGAGGAGAGAGAGTCAGAGGGGAGAGAGTCAGAGGGAGAGAGTTAGAGAGGAGAGAGAGTCAGAGGAGAGAGAGTCAGAGGGAGAGAGTCAGAGGGGAGAGAGTCAGAGGAGAGAGAGTCAGAGGAGAGAGAGTCAGAGGGGAGAGAGTCAGAGGAGAGAGAGTCAGAGGAGAGAGAGTCAGAGGGGAGAGAGTCAGAGGAGAGAGTCAGAGGAGAGAGAGTCAGAGGAGAGAGAGTCAGAGGGGAGAGAGTCAGAGGAGAGAGAGTCAGAGGAGAGAGAGTCAGAGGGGAGAGAGTCAGAGGAGAGAGTCAGAGGAGAGAGAGTCAGAGAGGAGAGAGTCAGAGGAGAGAGTCAGAGGGGAGAGAGTCAGAGGAGAGAGAGTCAGAGGGGAGAGAGTCAGAGGAGAGAGAGTCAGAGGAGAGAGAGTCAGAGGAGAGAGTCAGAGGGAGAGAGTTAGAGAGGAGAGAGAGTCAGAGGAGAGAGAGTCAGAGGGGAGAGAGTCAGAGGGGAGAGAGTCAGAGGAGAGAGAGTCAGAGGAGAGAGAGTCAGAGGAGAGAGAGTCAGAGGGGAGAGGAGAGAGAGTCAGAGGAGAGAGAGTCAGAGGGGAGAGTCAGAGGGGAGAGAGAGTCAGAGGAGAGAGAGTCAGAGGAGAGAGAGTCAGAGGGGAGAGAGTCAGAGGAGAGAGTCAGAGGAGAGAGAGTCAGAGGGGAGAGAGTCAGAGGAGAGAGAGTCAGAGGAGAGAGAGTCAGAGGAGAGAGAGTCAGAGGAGAGAGAGTCAGAGGGGAGAGAGTCAGAGGAGAGAGAGTCAGAGGGGAGAGGAGAGAGAGTCAGAGGAGAGATAGTCAGAGGAGAGAGGAGAGAGAGTCAGAGGAGAGAGAGTCAGAGGAGAGAGGAGAGAGAGTCAGAGGAGAGAGAGTCAGAGGGGAGAGACTCAGAGGACAGAGAGTCAGAGGGGAGAGAGGGGAGAGAGTCAGAGGAGAGAGAGTCAGAGGAGAGAGAGTCAGAGGGGAGAGAGTCAGAGGACAGAGGAGAGAGAGTCAGAGGAGAGAGTCAGAGGGGAGAGAGTCAGAGGAGAGAGAGTCAGAGGAGAGAGAGTCAGAGGAGAGAGTCAGAGGGGAGAGAGTCAGAGGAGAGAGAGTCAGAGGAGAGAGAGTCAGAGGAGAGAGTCAGGCCACCATCTTTAGTATATCTCTTCTTTTTTAGCAGTGTTTGTTACTCAGGTGTGTAGTGTGTTTGAGACCGGCGTCGGCGTTTCTGAGTCGTGTGTGATTATTAGTGATGTTATTTGAGCGGCGTGTGTCTCTCCCCGCTCCCCCAGGGCTGCTGGAGGACTGGCCCGGTGGAGCCCACCCGGACGCCATGTGCTGCGACATCCTGTGGGACTACAGGCCGGACAACGCCTCCCTCCGACCCGCTCACCCGTCCTGCTGTCACCGCGCCTGGTTAGGCTCCTCCCCCCCGCCGTCCTCGTCCGCCTGCAGACTGTCCAGCAGCCGCCTCAGACTCTGCCTGCTGGTGCTGGTCCTGCTGCACACGGTGGCCAGCCTGGCCGCCGCCCACAACGCCACGGGCCTGGGCCTGGCCGCCATCGCGCCCCTGGAGGAGAGCCCGGCCAACGAGGAGTGACGGGGGGGGGGGAGAGACCCAGGGAGGAAGGAGAGGGGGGGCGCGGGAGGCGGGCGGCGGGCGGCGATTCCCTCGCCGTGGTAACCCCCCCAACCACCCGGAGACCAACGGCCACGTCCGCCCCGAGAGGCCTGTCTCATGCAGTGCTTTCTGGGTAATGGACTTTTCATGGAGACGTGGGACGTTTGGACACTGAGGACGACATGCAAATCAATCAAAACAAACAAACAAACAGACATAAACAACAATCCAGTGGGTAGAACCAGGGACAGGGACTGAGGTTCTCCTCACTGCAGAGGTTCTCTCACTGCGCTTTTCTACACTGTGTTCCGGTTCTGCGTTCCGTCGCTCTGGCTGACGACAGGAAAACACGTTCTCGTCCCCTGGACCGGACGCCCTCCTTTCGCCTTGCTTTACGGATCTCTTGTGGAGGAAAGAAATTGGTTCATCAACATAGATAGATAAATGTGTGTGTGTGTGTGTGTGTGTGTGTGTGTGTGTGTATGTGTGTGTGTGTGTGTGTGTGTGTGTGTGTGTGTGTGTGTGTGTGTGTGTGCGCGCCCTCCTTCTATGATGTCTCTCTCGCTCCAGACCTAGCGAAGGTCACGACCTTCGCTTCGAATCAGCGTCAACGTCCCAATAGAGTTCCTGTCCCACTAGTCGTCAGCTGCTCCCCTGGTCAGCGGTCACCTGGTCAGCGGTCAGCTGGTCAGCTGCTCCCCTGGTCAGCGGTCCCCTGGTCAGCTGCTCCTCTGGTCAGCTGCTCCCCTGGTCAGCGGTCACCTGGTCAGCTGCTCCCCTGGTCAGCGGTCACCTGGTCAGCGGTCCCCTGGTCAGCTGCTCCCCTGGTCAGCGGTCAGCTGGTCAGCGGTCACCTGGTCAGCTGCTCCTCTGGTCAGCGGTCACCTGGTCAGCGGTCCCCTGGTCAGCGGTCCCCTGGTCAGCGGTCACCTGGTCAGCGGTCCCCTGGTCAGCGGTCACCTGGCGACGTCCCTCAGAGAGACAGGCTAACTCTTCCCCCCCTCAGAGAGAAACTAGAGCGTTCTGTTATGTCCCTGCTTGGTTCCTTCCCTCAACGCGCTTGGTTCCTTCCCTCAACGCGTGTCAGTTCCGTTTAGCCGGCGCATGCGGTGCAGCTATGGGAGGAACGCCTGCGTCCGTCTGTCCGAGTGACCTCCGACCTCTGGCCCCGCCCCCTGTGTGTGTTCGTGTCGTTGTCGTGGTGACTACAGCGTGTCCGCTCCCTGTTCTCCTCAGACACGCCTCTTATCTCTCTCCTCGCATAAATTAAAGGGCTTCTTACACACATATTCACGTGACCGCACCCGTCTACACACACGCTCGGTACCGGGGCGTGGCTGTGCGTGTGGCTTGAGGTATTAGTTCACCCAGCATGCTTAGAGTTGCTCCTTCAGAGGCAGCGCGGGTTTCCTGCTGTCCAGGCGTTCCATTGGTTGCTGTGGGCCGAGGTTCTGCTTCTGACCCAATCACAGAGCAGTGTGCATGCAGAGGCGTGGCCGAGGCCAGATGGCGAGCCCCGATTGGCCCAGATTGAGGGATAAACCTTAGAGTTTTAGAAGGAAGGGTGAAATTAAGGGCTGATTTTATTCCTTGTTTGTCACTGTCATTGATGCTGATTGGAAGATGAGGTACGGAAGCTACTGTTGAATTCAGCCTTTTCATTGGTTATATATTAATGTCACAGTTGTTATCTGTTCCAGGATTGGTTGCCAGGGGTTAAGCTAGCTTGGGTTTAGTGTATTCTACTG
>NC_140242.1:3286781-3291781 GCF_949987555.1 Borostomias antarcticus | reverse complement strand
AGAGAGAGAGAGAGAGAGAGTGTGTGTGTGTGTGTGTGTGTGTGTGTGTGTGTGTGTGAGAGAGAGAGAGAGAGAGAGAGAGAGAGTGTGTGTGTGTGTGTGTGTGTGTGTGTGTGTGTGTGTGTGTGTGAGTGTGTGTGTGTGTGTGTGTGTGTGTGTGTGTGTGTGTGTGTGTGACTGACTGACTCTAGCACCCACAGCAGAGAGAAGACTGGATGTTGAGAGGAACCAGAGACGTGGGCGGACTGCAGAGAAGAGTGTGAATTGATGTGTGGAAAACATCCAGTTTACTCATGTATTTTGGACTGTAAACTAGTGCTTAATCTCGCAATTTCTGTCGTTGCATGTTCCTACAGGATTCCAGGCAGCTGCAGTCCTGATCTGACAGGGGATTCAACTAATCCTTAATCCTCAACCTGGAAACCCACACATAGGCAGCGCCGAATATTGCAACTGTCTTTCAAATCTGTGTGTGTGTGTGTGTGTGTGCATGTGTGCATGCGTGTGTTTGCGGTTGATATATTTGAAAAATAGGGGGGGGGATTTGTGAAATATATTTTTCCACGGATGATCCTATAAGTCGATGACGTTGATCATTCATTTGACCTGGGTGCTCTGGAATGTTGAGAGAGAGAGAGAGAGAGAGAGTGAGAGAGAGAGAGAGAGAGAGAGAGAGAGAGAGAGAGAGAGTGAGAGAGAGAGAGAGAGAGAGAGAGAGAGAGTGAAGCAGACAGTGCCTGTCGTAGATGGTCACACTCCAGTCCTTTTGTTAAAAACAGCATACATTGACACATCGCAACACATATATAAAACAACATGCAACACTACATGGAGCCGTGAGTATCACCAGCACAGACGTACAGCAGCAGATCATCAGCAAACATGCAAGACAGTTCAAAAAGACAGTTAAAGACAGCATACATGGAAGCATTGCAATACCTATGAAACATACAGCATACAACTAAGCATCACCACCACAAACTCTTCTATCATACAACAGAAGCAAACACATCAGCAAACACGCAAAACAGTTAAAGACAGCACACATTGAAGCATCACAATACATATATAGCATCACATGCAGCATACAATTACACAAAACACAACATAGAGCATCACACAGGCACTTATATCCAAATCAAAAAATAACGCAGGCAGAAATCCTGTCACATCTATTGGAAAAGATGAAATTAAGTAACCAACTGAGAAAGGCCAAGATTACCACTCGATTCCTTCAGGTAGCCAGAAGCAACACCCCACCAGTCCAGATTAAAGTCACCCGACACAATCATCTCAGAATCTGAATACAAGGACAGAATATCAGTGATTCTGTCAATAGCGCTGACTTGAGCCTTGGGAGGCCTGTAAACACCAACCACAAATAATGAGTTGTTCAAGTTCAAGTTCAAGACATACTTAAGACATAAGACAGTAACACATTACAACAATATGACAGGAGACTTTACAAAATAAGACATTAAGACACTATAGACACTACGAAATATGACAATAAGAAATTAAGACATTACAAAGAGACATTAAAGTGCATAGAGCAAAAGTAGGAGCATCAGTGATTCATCAGCCTAACTGCCCGTGGAAAAAAACTGTTAGTGAGACGGGTGGTACGTGACTTGATGCTCCGGTAACGTTTTTGGGATGGAAGGAGAGAGAACAGTGCATGGGCAGGGTGACTGGGGTCCCTAATGATAGGCCCCAATTCTACCTTCAGGACAAGCAGTTCAAAACTCTTTGGGATGCTAATGGCATTCACAACAGAGACAGACAGGCAGGATTTTACATACATACTATAGCAACCCCACCACCCCGGCCTAATCTATCAATTCTATATACATTCTAGTGCTGCGCAGCTATGGACGAGTCACTATCAGACTTCTTTAACCAGGACTCAGACAGTACCAGGTCATCAGGGTCAGCAGGACTCAGACAGTACCAGGTCATCAGGGTCAGCCTGAGAGACCAGACTTCTTTAACCAGGACTCAGACAGTACCAGGTCATCAGGGTCAGCAGGACTCAGACAGTACCAGGTCATCAGGGTCAGTCTGAGAGACTAGGATTTTCAGATAAACTCATTTATGTTGCTAAAGGAGGCCTCTTATGTTTAGATGAATCAGCCCAAGACCTCTCCTTTCCTTTAAGGCAGTTGGATTATTTAGACAAGCAGGAGTGGACTCTAAGTCAGAAGGGACAGAGCTTACGGTAGGACCAAGCAGGAGTGGACTCTAAGTCAGGAGGGACAGAGCTTACGGTAGGACCAAGCAGGAGTGGACTCTAAGTCAGAAGGGACAGAGCTTACGGTAGGACCAAGCAGGAGTGGACTCTAAGTCAGAAGGGACAGAGCTTACGGTAGGACCAAGCAGGAGGGGACTCTAAGTCAGGAGGGACAGAGCTTACGGTAGGACCAAGCAGGAGTGGACTCTAAGTCAGGAGGGACAGAGCTTACGGTAGGACCAAGCAGGAGGGGACTCTAAGTCAGGAGGGACAGATCTTACGGTAGGACCAAGCAGGAGTGGACTCTAAGTCAGAAGGGACAGAGCTTACGGTAGGACCAAGCAGGAGTGGACTCTAAATCAGAAGGGACAGATCTTACGGTAGGACCAAGCAGGAGTGGACTCTAAGTCAGAAGGGACAGAGCTTACGGTAGGACCAAGCAGGAGGGGACTCTAAGTCAGGAGGGACAGATCTTACGGTAGGACCAAGCAGGAGGGGACTCTAAGTCAGAAGGGACAGAGCTTACGGTAGGACCAAGCAGGAGTGGACTCTAAGACAGGAGGGACAGAGCTTACGGTAGGACCAAGCAGGAGTGGACTCTAAGTCAGAAGGGACAGAGCTTACGGTAGGACCAAGCAGGAGTGGACTCTAAGTCAGAAGGGACAGATCTTACGGTAAGTCAGAAGGGACAGAGCTTACGGTAGGACCAAGCAGGAGGGGACTCTAAGTCAGGAGGGACAGAGCTTACGGTAGGACCAAGCAGGAGTGGACTCTAAGTCAGAAGGGACAGAGCTTACGGTAGGACCAAGCAGGAGTGGACTCTAAGTCAGAAGGGACAGAGCTTACGGTAGGACCAAGCAGGAGTGGACTCTAAGTCAGAAGGGACAGAGCTTACGGTAGGACCAAGCAGGAGTGGACTCTAAGTCAGGAGGGACAGAGCTTACGGTAGGACCAAGCAGGAGTGGACTCTAAGTCAGAAGGGACAGAGCTTACGGTAGGACCAAGCAGGAGTGGACTCTAAGTCAGAAGGGACAGAGCTTACGGTAGGACCAAGCAGGAGTGGACTCTAAGTCAGAAGGGACAGAGCTTACGGTAGGACCAAGCAGGAGGGGACTCTAAGTCAGGAGGGACAGAGCTTACGGTAGGACCAAGCAGGAGTGGACTCTAAGTCAGGAGGGACAGAGCTTACGGTAGGACCAAGCAGGAGGGGACTCTAAGTCAGGAGGGACAGATCTTAAAGTAGGACCAAGCAGGAGTGGACTCTAAGTCAGAAGGGACAGAGCTTACGGTAGGACCAAGCAGGAGTGGACTCTAAATCAGAAGGGACAGATCTTACGGTAGGACCAAGCAGGAGTGGACTCTAAGTCAGAAGGGACAGAGCTTACGGTAGGACCAAGCAGGAGGGGACTCTAAGTCAGGAGGGACAGATCTTACGGTAGGACCAAGCAGGAGGGGACTCTAAGTCAGAAGGGACAGAGCTTACGGTAGGACCAAGCAGGAGTGGACTCTAAGACAGGAGGGACAGAGCTTACGGTAGGACCAAGCAGGAGTGGACTCTAAGTCAGAAGGGACAGAGCTTACGGTAGGACCAAGCAGGAGTGTACTCTAAGTCAGAAGGGACAGAGCTTACGGTAGGACCAAGCAGGAGTGGACTCTAAGTCAGAAGGGACAGATCTTACGGTAAGTCAGAAGGGACAGAGCTTACGGTAGGACCAAGCAGGAGGGGACTCTAAGTCAGGAGGGACAGAGCTTACGGTAGGACCAAGCAGGAGTGGACTCTAAGTCAGAAGGGACAGAGCTTACGGTAGGACCAAGCTAGGGCTGGGACTTTTGCCCAAAAATCATATTCGAAGTTCGTTTATTTATTAATAATAATATTCGAATATATTCGAATTATTATTAATAATATTTTTTACCATTAAATTCTTACAGAAAGACCTACCTAGGTTTTAAAATAAAGTTGTGCACATTCTGTCCACTAGTGGGCATTGTATCATAGGCAATATCGATAAGCAATGATGTTTTCAGAATGATTTTTTTATCAGATGTCTTAGTTATATCAAGATTAACTGCGAGGGGAGTCCCAGCCCAGCTGATAACCCTCCGTTGCGGGTTGGGGGGAAGCAACGGTCGGCTGGGATCCTGCCTCTCATAGTTAACCAGCAACTGGTCAGTGGACGGTACCAGGCAGCCTACGCTATGTCTGAATCAAAGAAGGTTATCAAACTAGCTGGCTAGGATCATTTAAGCATAACAATCCAACGGCTCCAACTCCCCCAAAAGAACCCCTCCACTGCACAAGCACCAACCCCAATAATAATAATAATAATAATAATAAGCACAAGCTACCGAGTGCAACGTTAGCCTTGCTAACGGAGATAATGCATTTGGAGGAGAGTTGCAGCTGGTGCTAAACGAGGCAAAGGAAGAATATTTTGTGGACTATTATCACATCCATTTCACAGTTGGGATTATACAGAAAGGTGAGGATCGAGCGTGTTGGATGACCAACTCAAATGCCTGGCTAGCTCAATATTGTTGTGAGCCGGAGCCCGTCGCTTTCACTGGATGACTCGTGAAGCATGCTTCATTTATCTCGCATACTAAACATGTTTTCGTGGAGTAGTACAGGTATGTACTAAATCGCATGTAGTAGGCGAGTTGCAGTATGTACTATATAGTATGTAATATGGACATTCGGACACGGCCCAAGCTCCTTGGTAAGGGCTGGGTAAGGGCGATCAACCTCCTTGTTTACATTTTTACTTGC
>NC_140242.1:3279281-3281781 GCF_949987555.1 Borostomias antarcticus | reverse complement strand
CAATCAAAGTTTTATTTGTATAGCGCATTTCATACCCACGTACTGCGTCTGCGTGTGGTTTTCCAGCTGCGCAGCCGCAGAGAGGAAAGAGCACATAACATCCTCAGAGACCCATCTCACCCCAGACACACTTACTTTGAACCCCTGCCCTCGGGCAGACATTACAGAACATTGAAATCACAGACTAATAGACTAAAGAACAGTCTTTACCCCAAGAGCCATAATTGCACTAAACACAACCAAGTCTTGAACACTCATCACTTATCTACTGTGCAATTATTTACTGTGCAATATGACGGAGTCGTGCAATGTTTGATCAGCAGAATGTGAATGTTAATTGTGAATGTTGTGCATTCTTGTATGTATGTTTTTCCACCCTTAGTGTATATTTATTATGACTAGTCTTTTATACTTTTATACTTTAGATATACTTTTATTGTTCTGCACATTAAAGGTTTGCTCTTCTTATTCCGTTGTACAATAAAGACATTCATTCATTCATTCATTCATTCATTCATTCATTCATTCATCCATTCATTCATTCATTCATTCATTCATTCATTCATTCAGAGAGACCCGCCGGGAGACCGGCCTGGTTCCGCTGCTAATCAGCACTGATCAACACACTGATTGGTGGAGTCAGAGAGCGAGTGTGGGCTTGATGGATTGTCAGAGGCACCCCGGCTTCATGAATATTCGTTGCTAATTAAGCCTATCCACCTGTGTGCATGAGACACCCTCCTTGTTATAGACACACATACACTCACGCACACACACTCACGCACGCACACACACACACGCACACACTACTGGCTTCTCAGAAGCAGCAGCAGCAGATCGCACCAGAGCTGTGACTGACTCGTGTGTGTGTGTGTGTGTGTGTGTGTGTGTGTGTGTGTGTGTGTGTGTGTGTGTGTGTGTAAAGTCAAGCGGGAAAGCAAAATTCTACACGAAATAGCCCATCATGACATGTTTGTTTTTAGACATTTGTGCTAATTTATTAAAAACCAAAAAGTAACATATCATATGTCCACAGGTGTGCACACACACACACACACACACACACACACACACACACAAGAAGATCATCTATCCAGGCAACACTCCACCAGTCATTCCTTCACGCTAGAGTGGCCAGATGGAAGCCTCTCCTCAGTAAAAGGCACATGCCTGCTTGTCGTTTGCCAAAAGGCACTTAATGGACTCTCAAACCATGAGAATCACAATTCTCTGGTCTGATGAAACCAACACTGAACTTTTTTGGCCTGAATACCAAGTGTCAGGTCTGGAGGAAACCAGACTCCCTTCATCACCGGGATAATACCATCCCTATAGTGAAGCATGGCGTGGGCAGCATCAGGATGTGGGGATGTTTTTCAGCAGCGGTAACGGGGTGACTAGTCCTGAGAGAGGGAAAGATGAATGCAGCTACAGTACCCACTGAGCAAAGACACGTCTAAAAGACGTATTTTAGACGTCTTTTTTGTCTTTTTCGGACGTCCAAAGACCAATTAGGAGCCAGAATGAATGTTTTTTTTTAACGTTCAGATATTGGACCCGTTTTGCACGTCCACAGACGTCTTAGAGGGGTCCAAGCCAGACGTTTGAATATTGAGGGGTCCAGCAGACGTACAAATGGGGTTCTGGACCGACGGACGTTATTAAGACATGATCTGAACGTCTCCCTGACGTTGCGTGTTTGCTGGGTAGGTACACCGAGATCCTTGAAGAAAACCTCCTCCAGAGCGTTCTGGACCTCAGACTGGGGGAAGGTTCACCTTCCAACAACGACCCAAACACACAGCCAAGAGAACAGAGCTTCCGAAAAGTATGTGAATGTCCTTGAGTTGCCCAGCCATTGCATATTTTCTAAACCTCTTTTCACTTTGTCATCATTGGCAAAACCGGAACTCAATCTATTGTAGAATAAGTCTGTAACATAAAACATGGAGAAAGGGGTGTGCAGACTTTCTGGCTTGACTGTTATGTGTGTGCCTTTTGTGAAATCTGTTCAGTGAAAATCACAGCTTTAATAATGTATATGACCTCTGGGAGAGAAAGAGAGGATGTGTTGAGGGGAGAGGGAGAGAGAGAGAGAGAGAGAGAGAGGGAGAGGGAGAGGGAGAGGGAGAGAGAGAGGGAGAGAGAGGGAGAGAGAGAGGGAGAAAGAGAGGGAGAGGGAGAGAGAGGGAGAGAGAGAGAGGAATAAGTGAAGGATGAGAGAGAGAAAGAGCTGTATAATTAATCAGCTCCTCCAGTATCAGCTCATTTTAATTTGATTGCGCTGATGAGGCCCATCGTAGAGGGAAGTCACACATCCAAACAATTAAGACCAGGCGTTGTATTAAGGAAGCAACGTGAAGAAGGACAATAATGAAGACATGAGTGATGAGGGGAGCCCTCTGGCCTCTCCGGGGTCTCTGGGTACACGACCCCACCCCATCATCACATTCTTTTTGTTCTTCATGTTGTATTTTTAATGTCTTAATTTTTTGAATGT
>NC_140242.1:3259281-3276781 GCF_949987555.1 Borostomias antarcticus | reverse complement strand
TCCAGACCTTCTCCAGCTGGGAGAGGAACGCACACACACAGAAACCAGAGAGACTGCCTGAACATCCATCTCTGGGTCTTCACTATGCTGTAGCCACATAGCACACACACACCCACAGGAACTACTGACACACAGTTTCACACACACACAGACACACACACACGCATGCACACACACACAGTTTCATACACACACACACACACAGTTTCATACACACACACACACACACACACAGTTTCATACACACACACACATACAGTACACACACACACACACACACACCACCCTCTCCTTCACAAATACACACACACAAGAAATACTGACACACACACACAGGGATTACTGACACACACACATACAGTTTCACACACACGCCCACCCACACAAGAACTACTGACACTTACACACACACACACGCGTACACACATTGTTTCACACACACATACACACAAACACACACACACACACGCTTGTATAGAATTCCTTTTCATGTCTGATTGATAGACACCAGTCTCTTCTGCTGTCTCCATCTCCAGCTCTTAGATTGACCTCGTCTCTCAATGCCAACTATCACAGCCTCAGAGCTCAGTTTCGCACTTAGCTTCAGTCTGAATCAGGCGCCCTGTTACTGCCCCCCCCCCCCCCCCCCAGAGCCTCGCCAGGCGCCCCCCTACCCCCCCCCCCCCTCCCAGAGCTGCTATCTCTGTCTGTCTCTCTGGGCCGGCTGCCTTTGATGTTCCTGCTTTGTAAAACATCAACGCGTCAGTAGAGATGCAGGGATTCACTCCCGCTGCCATTCCTCCCCCTGCGTCTCTGCGTCTCACCCGAAGACGTTCCTCTCTCCTGAGGGAGTGATGGATGGAGACGGAGTGATGGATGGGGGGATGGAGTCTCCTGACGGAGGGATGGAGTGACTGAGTGATGGATGGAGATTGAGAGGCTTGTCGTCGCAGACCCTACGATCCGCTCTACTTCCCAAGACACAGACGCCCCTGCATATACTGTACAGTGAGTGTACGCACATACTCACGTACACACACACACACAGAAACACACACACCACATACACACACACACACACATTGTCCACATAGAACAAACACGATACAGCTACATAAAACAACAACAAACAGTTGCTCTTCAGTGACCCTGTCTTGTCGTGTCTAAAAACAGTGTTTATTGAGGTCGGTTTTAAATCACTACACATCAATCCAGCTGCTCCAGTTGATGGCAGACGGCAGTTCAACACGTTCTCAGACTCAGAAAACATGGAGCACCTTGTGGATGCCGACAGTAGGGCAGAGAGGGTAGACAGGGGATTGGCTGTAGGGTAGAGAGGGAAGACAGGGGATTGGCTGTAGGGCAGAGAGGGGAGACAGGGGATTGGCTGTAGGGCAGAGAGGGGAGACAGGGGATTGGCTGTAGGGCAGAGAGGGGAGACAGGGGATTGGCTCTAGGGCAGAGAGGGGAGACAGGGGATTGGCTGTAGGGCAGAGAGGGGAGACAGGGGATTGGCTGTAGGGCAGAGAGGGGAGACAGGGGATTGGCTGTAGGGCAGAGAGGGGAGACAGGGGATTGGCTGCGGACGTAGAGCCTGCGGTCCTCCCAGGGGCGGGACTGACCAGCGAACCAGCGGAGGGTCAGGCACAAGCTGGAGAACAGAGATTACCGTGGCCACCGGTCAACTGACTGACACCGACCTTTCACAGACAGCTTGGTATAAATTGGAGAATTTAGAGCAGACTGTGCCCGGTTAGACACACACACACACACAGACACACACACACACACACACATGCACGACCATCAAATTAGAGCCAAATCAGGCTGAACTGATTGGATCTGTTACTGATGCAATCTGCCTGAGACCAGATCTGTCAGTGGAACGCCAGCAGGACGGACTGGACGCTGTTGTACTGAGCAGACGGTCAGAGATGTGTAAGGACATTTCTACATGGCAGATGCACTCTAGTCCATATTTGGCTATACATGATGTCACACCCTGCACACTGTTAGAAAACGAAAGTGTGTGTGGTTCTTGGCAATCATGTACTGTTTCTGTGGTTGGTTTTCTCTGGTTGGGTTTCTGTGATTGGTCTGTGGTTGGTTTTCTGTGGTTGGGTTTCTGTGGTTGGGTTTCTGTGGTTGGGTTTCTGTGGTTGGGTTTCTGTTATTGGTGTTCTCTGGTTGGTGTTCTGTTCTTGGTGTTCTGTTCTTGGTGTTCTGTTCTTGGTGTTCTGTTCTTGGTGTTCTGTTCTTGGTGTTCTGGGGTTGATGTTATGTGGTTGAGGTTCTGTGGTTGATGTTATGTGGTTGATGTTATGTGGTTGGTGTTATGTGGTTGGTTTTCTGTGGTTGATGTTCTGTGGTTGGTGTTCTGTGGTTGGTGTTCTGTTCTTGGTGTTCTGTTCTTGGTGTTCTGTTCTTGGTGTTCTGTTCTTGGTGTTCTGTGGTTGGTTTTCTGTGGTTGATGTTCTGTGGTTGGTTTTCTGTTCTTGGTGTTCTGTTCTTGGTGTTCTTTGGTTGGTGTTCTGTTCTTGGTGTTCTGTTCTTGGTGTTCTGTTCTTGGTGTTCTGTTCTTGGTGTTCTTTGGTTGGTGTTCTGTTCTTGGTGTTCTGTTCTTGGTGTTCTGTCATTGGTGTTCTGTGGTTGATGTTCTGTGGTAAATGTTCTGTGGTTGGTTTTCTGTGGTTGATGTTCTGTGGTTGGTTTTCTGTGGTTTCTGTGGGTTATTATCAAGTCTAACACTGACAGTTAGAGAAACAGAAAGTCAAGGTCGGGCAGGAAAAACCACAACTTCAGAAACGTCGTTTGTATAGTGATTTACAGAGACCCCAGGAAGAGAATGGGGATCTAAATGAGTAGCCCTCTCCACCTGACGCCTGACACACACTTTTTTTTTTCATCCATTCATCTTGTCACAACTGTTTTTGTTAATTGTGAATAACTACCAGTACAGGAGTAACAGAAAGTAGCAGGCAAGTTTACTGTAGCAGGAGAGACTAGCTCTAACACACAGGGGGAAACTCACACACGGTGCCTGACAAAGGAGGCCGCAGTGGTGAGGACATTAGACAGCTAGCAGAGAATGGATGATAAAGTAACCTGTGGTGAAGATGGTAATAATAGCCAGGTGGATGGCACAGTGCAGGACTTACACGCAAGGACTCCACATAGGAGTCCACAACGGAGAGTAAATTTGATAGCAATTGCAATAATGTAAATATCAAACATGTCTGCAAGCCGATCGGGAAGTATAAGATTTGATCTGTAAAGCCCTCACACATTACAAGATAATCTGTGCCGAACATCGGTACCGACCAACGTTCCAGACCAGATTTCTCCTCCGATTGTTGGGAGGGGTGAATCAACGATAAATTGGCCAACAAATCCTTTAGTGTGAGCCCGACATTAGAGGAAGGAGGGGGGTCAGTCAGACGGGTAGGCAGACAAAAAGACAGGTACTGTAGGCAGACAGAAAGACAGACAGGTAGGCAGACAGACAGACAGACAGGAAGCCAGCCAGACAGACAGACAGGAAGCCAAGTATACTTGGTTGACTTTTCTCATCATGAGTCATTCCATTTTATTTATTTATTTGTCTTTTGTTTTGTTTTGTTTCTTTGCTTCTTCTTCCCCAGTCCAGCATCATATGGAGGTAATACATCACGGTTATCTCCTGCCGTTCCAGAAAGACGGGCTTGCAGAGAGGAAATGCAATAGAGAGAGAGAGCGAGCGGTGGGAGACATTTTCTGAGAGGGTCGTAACGGCGACGGAGCCGGACGTCATCGTGATGGATACGTCTGTTCGTGGTCGGACATATTTCAGCGGACAGCGGATGGGAAAGATTGTGTTAGTGCAGATACCGCTTCGCTAGCTATCTCCGCACACCAATTAGAATACTGCCCAGTTAGCCAATCAGAACATGATTGATGTCCCTGGTTCTGCTATCCTTCAACTCACTTCAGTTGGCTTATTGCGTTCAGGACTGGGGAGATGTGTGTGTGTGTGCGTGTGTGTGTGTCTGTGTGTGTGTTCAGTCACATGTGGTCTGACTGTGTACACATGATGTTACTCTCAGAGCGGGAGTGCTGCTGATCCAAGATCAGGTCCTATACTGCACATGCTAATTAAACATGCAGTGACACACACACAGACACACACAATGTAGGTGGTGGCGACACCAAAACACACACACACACACACACACACACACCTGTACTGTACCCACACACACACACACACACATGCACGCACGCACGCACACACACAGAGCATCCACAGGGTGACAGGGCAGCTGTGTCTAAGGAGGTAGAGCGGGTCGTCCAATGATCCGATGATCGCAGGGTCGGTGGTTCGAATCCCGGCTCCTCCTGTCCAGGTCAAGGGCAAGACACTGAACCCCATATTGCTCCCAGTGAACAGGCTAGCACCTTGCTACAATGCCGCCATTGGTGTATGAATGTGTAACTTTTATTCCTGTATTTTATTTTTCTAGCATTTTGTTTTAAATGTTCAGATTTTTTTCATTTTATATGACCTTTTATGTGTTGCACTTTGTCTTGATGCTTTTAATGTCTCATGTAAAGCACTTTGCTGAAATGTGCTCTACAAATACACTTGCCTTGCCTTGCCTTTGAATGGGTAAATGAAAGCCACTGTAAAGCACTTAGGTGATAAAAGTGCCATATATGTGCAGTGCATTTACCATATGACATTTATCCTCTGCTTGTCTCCCATCCATGCATGGCCATCTCTGTCATCCATTGTTATTCATGCAGTGAGACTTCTTGTTGTGATTCTTGCTGTGAGGCGCCAGACTAGCTATTTCATAACATTGATGGAGAGGCTACCGAGATTAGACCGCATGGAGCTGATTGTATTGGGAGCCAAATAGATATCTCAGACCGAGCTTCTTTTTTTTTTCTTTCTCCAGGGTAAAATAAGCAGAAGAACTCCACCTGTTTATTTCCCCGCAGGATTACACAAACATATCTCGCCGTATCTCGGCGTAGGAAGGTCACAGAGACGCAAGCGCTCGATTGCAGCAATACCAAACATGTCCTGCTCAACGTAGGGAGGTCCTGCTCGCATGCACACAGCCACAAAATGCTCTCACCCCCACATCCTCCTCTTGTTGTGATTTAATTTGATTTAGCTCCCCTGCATCCAATCATCTCATTTACATCTCATTATACTGTAATCATAATCATCATATGGTATAAATTGTTTTAGACAGCCAAACACTAATGATGCAACAAAGATCTGCTCAGAGTAATATCAGATGTGACCACTAGGAAATCCTTTTGTGAGAGAGACAAGGGAGAATTGGCGCACACACACACACACACACACACAAACACACACAGACTGTGGGGGAAGGCGAGTCCAGCTAAGGACCTTCAGCCCGGCAGTGGCCCCCGGAGACAGCTGCAAAAAGGCAGTGGGTCAGCTCTCTAATAGGACTCTAACTGAGAATGATGGTCCATCACCCACCAAACGATCAAGGGGGGAGGCTGGGTCAGTAGCGGCCTCCTCTGTCCCCCCAAACTCTTCTGGCCTCCGGGGGTTTTCAGTACTTCCCTGGATGATTGGTGACTTGGTTCAGGCCGCCCTGATCAGGCCCAATCAGCCAGGGGTGATCGCTCAGTTCAAGTTCCCCAGCCTGGGGGGTTATGGGAGCTTTAGTTCCATGGCTCAGGCATCCAATCACACACGCAGACACAACATGCACGCACGCATGCACGCATGCACGCACACACACATAACATGCACACACACACACAGGAATATTAGGCCCTACTGAAATAGTGATACATTGACAGTGTTAGTAACACATGCAGACACAACATGCACACACACACACAAACACAACATGCACACACACAAACACACACACACACACACACACACACACACACACACACACACACACACAGGAATATAAGGCCCTACTGAATATAGTGATACATAGACAGTGTTGTGATACATAGACAGTGTTAGTAAGTCATTCATGGAATAACACTGTGTCCAGAGCACCAACAGAAACCAGGCAGGGACATGAAGACGGCTTGTCCACAGAGACCAGGCAGGGACATGAAGACAGCTTGTCCACAGAGACCAGGCAGGGACATAAAGACAGCTTGTCCACAGAAACCAGGCAGGGACATAAAGACAGCTTGTCCACAGAAACCAGGCAGGGACATGAAGACAGCTTGTCCACAGAGACCAGGCAGGGACATGAAGACAGCTTGTCCACACACACACGTCTCATCTCATCTTCCAGGCAGGAGGCTCCCCAGCAGCTCAGTATGAACGAAGGCTGACCTTCAGGAAGGAGAGAGGATCTATAGTTACACCCGGGGTTAGACACACACACCCCTCTAATAGAAACACACACACACACGTACACACACACACACACACACACACACACATATGCACACACACACACACGCACACACACACACACATGTGCATACACGCACACATACACACATGCACACGCACACACACACGCACACACATATGCACACCACACACACACACACACATATGCACACACACACATACACACACGCACACACACTGTGACATCCCCGGAGTTGAGGGAGGGGCGGACGGAGGGACGCACCCTGGTCAACGCGCTTCAGCACCACGGCCAGCGACCGACACACTTCAGCACCACGGCCAGCAAACCGACGCACTTCAGCACCACGGCCAGCGACTGACACACTTCAGCATCACGGCCAGAGGGAGACACACTTCAGCACCACGGCCAGCGGGAGACACACTTCAGCACCACGGCCAGCGGGAGACACACTTCAGCACCACGGCCAGCGGGAGACACACTTTAGCACCACGACCAGCGACCGACACATTTCAGCACCACGGCCAGCGACCGACACACTTCAGCACCACGGCCAGCGACCGACGCACTTCAGCACCACGGCCAGCGACCGACACACTTCAGCACCACGGCCAGCGGGAGACACACTTCAGCACCACGGCCAGCGTGGCCGGAGAACACACCAGTAGCCACTGTCCCCATCAGAGGGAGAGACCTGCAACCACGCACCTGCTTCTAATCCGTGGCTGAGGAGCCCCAGGATAAAATGGAGACCAAACGGGGAGAAACGTATAGTCATGGGTGCCCGGCGTGCGCACAACAGAGAACCCCGGAGAGGAGCCAAGCCAGCCGACACCGACGAGGAAGACTTTTCTGAATAAAAGCCCATCCGAGCCTAACCTAACCCTTACACCCCTCTACCATAAACATATACTGCACACACACACCCATACTCTCAAACCCCTTTACCATAAACATATACTGCACACACACACACCCCTCTATCACAAAAAAAACATACTGCACACACACACACACACACTCTCACACTACTCTACCACAAACGAATACTGCACACACACACACTTGCACACACCTTGATCACAAACATATACTTCAAACACACACACACACACACACACCTGACGTGCACCGGAGGCCTGTTGTGGCGGAAGGTCAGTGTGCGGGTGGGAGATCAGAACACGCAGGTACAGAGAGACTAGATGAGTCGTGGTGTCAGAGTGGCCTGACTCTCCCAGGCCCTCGGTCTGAGAAACACACTCAGGCTCTGACACTCAACCAGCATCCATCCACACACGCACGCACACACACACACACACACACACACACACACACACGTAGCTCGGAAAGGTCCCCGGTTCGATCCGAGCTCCCAGCGTGTGCCGAAGTGTCCTTGAGCAAGACACTGAACCTTAACACGTTGACGTGCGGCATGGTGGCGCCTCACAGCAAGAAGGTCTCCGGGCCTTTCTGTGTGGAGTTTGCATGTTCTCCCCGTGTTCGCAAGGGTTTCCTCCCAAAGAACCCAATATAAAATATAGCTGCAAGCAGCAATGTGGGGTCCAAGCAGAACGCGCGACCAGCGCATCGAAGACAACAAGTGAAACATGCCATTAAGTTATTAATGTTTTGAAAGGTGATTGATTGATTGATTGATTGATTTTATTTATTTTTAAGACAGGGACAAGGTACAGTAGACATTTACCCTATAGAATAGGGAGAGATGCACTGTACAAGGTTATAGCTAAACAGCTAATTTCCACCCGCAGTCCCTGACCCATGACACACTCAAAGATGCAATGCCTCCCCCACATGGCGATGTAATACACACATATTACTTACTCTAAACAAGAGACACAGAACAGTTCCTGGTCTGTGAGCCAAATTTCACAACTTTTAACTGACAGCAGCGATTCTGTTGTCTGCCATTGACTTCCACGGCAGCATAATTACAATAATTATAAGAACGCCTTTTGGATGAACGGGATTTAAACCGTGAACCTGCTGCTTGCAAGACTGATGCACAACCCGCTGTGCTACGCCAGGTCTTGCAAATTCCAATTACCGTAGTCCACAAGCCATGTCAGCCTTCGCTTCTCGGTTGAGCGCGAAGGGGGGTGCCGTCGTTTAAATTGGCACACGGCGAAAAGTATACATAGCATAGCTCAACTATTTACTTCTTCAGAATCCAGACAATCACGCAAACATTTCCATGTATAATATGTCCTTCGGTCTTCAGAAGTGTAGGAGAGGTGACGAGTTAGAAACTCGACACTGATTCTGTCGTTTTCTGCATCGATTTAGAGCGTGGCTCCATTGTTTTCAATGGAGGGGGGGAGTCGCCGTTCGAACCGTCACACAGTGAAAAATATACATCGGAGAGCTTAGCTTTTTTGATTTTATGAATCCCAAGAGTCGTGTGAACGTTTTGATATATAATATGTGATATGTAATATGTGTATATGAGCTGTGAGAATTGGAATAGGGATGGCAGTTTAGAGAATGTGTGACTTTTTCCAAAATGGGCCTTTCACCACTCTAAAACTGGGGAAATTGTGCAGAAGACCAAAAGTGTTCCTTGCATTCTGCAATCAAAATAATAATGAATCCATGGGGTGTTTTGAACTCAGCATGAGCCAGGGAATCCATTGCTACAATAATTTTGAAGATTGGACATACAGTTCAAAAGTTACTGGCATACACGCAACTCCAACTTTTACACACTGGTGGCGCTAGAGTGCACGAGACGTCAACATGAGGCTTGGTGACAGATGTCATGGGTGTGTCCCGGATGTGCACGAGATGTCAACATGAGGCTTGGTGACAGATGTCATGGGTGTGTCCCGGATGAGTGTGCCAAATGTGGTTTTCATAGATTAAAACATTACTGAGATATGACCCCAGTTCCTGTTTTGCAGCTTTTCTGCCAATTTTGATTTGATTGACAAGCTTTTCTGCCAATTTTGGCTATCACGCGTGAACGCAATGGACAATCAAAAATCCCTGTAAGACTTTTGTGGACATCGGTCTATAGATTGTGCATACTGCGTTTTGTGCAGATTGGTGAAAAAACCTAGGAGGAGATACATTTTAAGTGTTTTACACAAAGTACAAAATGGCGGGAAATCCAATATGGCGGACAATGATGTCATGAGGTGCATTGAACTCGGCTTGAGCCAAGGATTTCAAAGGTACCTCGTTTTTCAAAATCACACTTACGGGTCAAAAGTTGCGTGCATAAAAGCATTGCCAACTTTGACACGTTGGTGGTGCTAGAGGGTTCGAGGTGTGGACATGAGTCTTGGTGAGGAGACTTAGGGGACTGTCATGAATGAGTGTGCCAATTTTCACAACTTTTCACCATACGGTTCTGTAGGCTGCCATAGACTCCCATGGCAGAAGAAACTAAGAAAGAAAACGTACAAACACAATGGGTGCTGCAGCAGCTGCGCTGCTTGGCCCCAAGCCCCCAGGGTTCGAACTCAACTCGGCCTATTCGCCTTATTCACCTGGCAGCCATATTGGTCAGTCTGGGGTGTGGATGCGGAAGTGCCCGTTGACTTCAATGTTAAAAGTTTGCTGTAAAAACATCACTTCAAGAACCGAAATAGTCAAAATAACAGGCTGAATACACTATCGGAGTTACAAACTCATCATTACCAGACTCGTTTTTCACTGCCGTTTTCTGGCCTGAAATGAATTGCCTGGCTGATGAAGACTATGAGGATGACAGGCGGTGGTGCAGCGATGTGATTTTATTGTCCCCAAGGGGAAATTCCTGTCCACAGCACAGTGCACACATCGGACACACACATTTAATGGCACCCAGTAATCTTTTTTTCTTTTTTCTTAATTTTGCTTTAAAATAAGGATTTTAGCATGAGGATGTAGGGGTTGTCACATAGTCAATGGGAGGCAGTGGCATTTTTATTTCCATTTTTGCTCCTGCTGTTGGTGTCTCTGTAGCACACTAATACTACAAATTGATAACTTGTTGCAGACTCGTCGGCTTGTGCCACACAATTTGTTTTTTTTCTGGCCTTCCTCGTTTAAAGAACAATTTCCAGAGATTGCATTTACAACTGGGCCAGTCAGGGAGACAGGAACTGAATTCTAACTGCTGTTAGAATTAATTCCAATAGATTGGTTCTATTGAAAAATACATTATTAATTTTCCATTAAAATGTGAATATATCATAGATCAGGCCCTAAAATCAAATAAAAGGAGCTGTCCTATTTATCCAATGTAGTACAATATCTGATATTGATTTGGAGTCACTGGGTCACATGACATGGGAGCTAATGACAAATATATACATTTTTGCTCTGCTACTGTCATAGTGCGCTATCAAGTCCATGACAGACTCCCTGTAGGTTAGTTGTCCTTGTTAATACTCATGCCCTCTAAAAGACTGTTCTGTTTCACCTCACTTAAACATTGTAGTTTGCTCTCTGCAAACGCACTCCCTCATCAATCTTGTTGATGGACACACAACCAAAAAGCTTCAGACAGCCTATCGCCCTGATGTGATGAAAACTCTCGTCATACCTATAATCATAGCCCTACAGAATCCTTGAGCAGACCCAAGTGTTGGTGCTAGTGACACATTCCATCTCTTCACTTTAATGCTCAAATAATGCTTTTTTTGTTTATTGTAAACAAGAGATACATTACATTACAATCATTTAGCAGACACTTTTATCCAAAGCAACTTACAGTAATTGCATTTAACGTAGGAAGTCAGTATATTACTACTCATCAGAATTTACAAGTGCATCTCCCTTTTAAGTAAGTAACTAAGAGCATAAACTGTTGCTAAAACCAAAGTGTAAAAGGTTTTACATGTGCTTAAAGGCTACAAAGTCATCCATTCTCCTTCAAGGATGGTTGGGCTAATTCCTTCCACAACACACACACACACACACACACACACACACACACACACACACACACAGCGTTCTGCTCTTCACAACTCTCCCTCCAGAGAATAGTCCCTGGACTATCAAGGACTGAAGGGATTTGGCTGCTGGGGACATTTCACGGCAGGCTACAACCGGCGGTAATCCATCACTGTTGCCGCGCAGGCAGCTAACTAGACGACCATGAAACAGTCTGGGCCACTCAAGCCTCCTAAAATGTGTAGGTGGATCAAGGTGTAGATCAAGAGCCGCTCTCTAAACTCTAAGGGATACATCTTCCTCATTAGTAATCTGCTGCGTCAGCTCTCTCCGGGAACAAAGAACCAATAGTATATTGACTCCTCCGTCGGGCAGAAAGTCTGGCACTGGCCTGGCCAGAGCCTAGCGTTAGTGGGCATCATGGCCTCTGTTCTCCTCTGTACCCAGATAGCAAGCGGATCTGGGCCATATAAGGGCCGGAACTAAGCCACAAGGGCTAGATCTGGCCCTGATCGGATTGCTGTCTGGGTATTGTGCACAGCACAGATATACCAGCAGCCTGATATATATGTGTCATATATTATTTACGGTAACATATATATTTATTATAATCTATACTATAATGAGAGAAATGGTGTATAAGGGTACGTTGCTTGACCATGCACTTCACCGCCTAGCCATGAGAGGGCGCCATCATGGGGTTGAAACGGCCGCATGGGGAGATTACAGAGACACGTTTTGGACTGGCAGAAAGGTCTCGACCAAAGCCCCCAGGATTCGAAATCTAAAGTGAAGCCCTATTGAACCGCGCCATCTTGGCTAGATTTGTAGTCATTTGGCTATTTCCGGTGACGTTTGTACTTGCGCAGTTGTGCTTTTCTGTCCTACGCGCGTCCACGAACAAGTTCACGTTTGTGAAATGCAATTCCACAGGTATTTGTACTAGCCTACCTTTGTCTGATTGCTCCTACAGTTTAGGTAGCCTAGCCTACTGTACGTTTCGTGCATCCTGTATTTGGCGTAGGCTACACAGACACTCTGTATTATGTGGCTGTGATGAAAGCAAACATTCCAAACATTCTGTGGTAGGCTATGATTGATTTAGGACCAAAAACAGGGAGCGATAACACAGATGATCACTTCATAATGTTAGACCACATTAAATATTTTCCCCTCTGGGAAATTTAGACTCTCATCTAAATCACCCGGTAAATCACACTTAAGCATTTATTTGGCTGCCAACAGAAAAATATATCAAATGAATATGGCTACACAATGAAATGTTTAATGCATAACAAACTCAAAGAAAATGACTGAAATTGTTTCTCCAGACTCTGACGTGGGGTGGGACTCAGAGGAGGGGGAGTCTGCAGTGGTCCTTGACCTGACGGTCGTGCCCCCGCCAGTTGCAGCCTCCACCTCCAGCGCAACGACCTCCAGTGCCTCCACCTCCAGCGCCACGACCTCCAGTGCCTCCAGCGCGCCGGCCTCCACCTCCAGTGCCATCTCCACCTCCAGCGCCTCCGTCTCCGTCTCCACCACCCACGCCTCCACCTCCGGCTGCCAGCGTCCCTGCCTCAAGGGTCCCTCAGACGCTGTGCTGGAGGCTCATGACCCTAGAGGCCCAGAGGGACATGGCAGAAGGGATTGGGGCAGTTGTGCAGCAGTTGGTGGAGGTCACCACACTACACCACCAGAGCCAACAGGACATCCTCACTGCACTTCATTCCCTCACACATGCTGTCACGGACCTCACACAGTCATGCTGAGTTGAGAGGTGTCGTACAAAAGCGCGTAGAAAAGCGACTAAATATCCGCCCTTTTTGCTTGATAGATCACGCTGTGGAGGGGGAAGAGAGAAAAGACCGTGTAAAAGAAGGCGTACCTCAATGATAAATGAGGCCCCTGGATTTTTTTTAAGCAGCACACAGTGTAAGATAAACAACATAAATAGTACAGTCACTACAGGATGTACACAAAACAAATTGTCTAGATCCTCAGGCTGATAGCTGTACACCGAGGAGAGGGGACAACATCCAGTGTGGAACGTTCCCATAATCTTCTCTAATCTTCACTAGTATTTAAACATATCATCTTTAAACTGTCTCCCTGCATCTGTCCAGCTTCTAATCCTACTTCCTGGGCTCAGGATGAGCAGTTGGCTGACGTCTGTGTGAAGCCTCCCAGACACCACACACCAGGCCAGGCTCGTCTCGTCTGTGTCCCAAACAACCTGTCCTCTCACAGGGGTTCCAAAGCCATTCAGGAGGCCGTGTGCTGAAAAACAGCTACAAACACTAAGTTTGTGTGTGTGTGTGTGTGTGTGTGTGTGTGTGTGTGTGTGTGTGTGTGTGTGTGTGTGTGTGTGTGTGTGTGTGTGTGTGTGTGAGTGACAGAGAAAGAAAGAACGAAAGAAAGAAAGAAAGAAAGAAAGAAAGAAAGAAAGAAAGAAAGAAAGAAAGAAAGAAAGAAAGAAAGAAAGAAAGAAAGAAAGAAAGAAAGAACTGTGCTTTGCTATGCAAAAGAGCGAAGTGGAGCTTTAGATGTTCCCCTTGTGTTATGGCGATGCTCTTTAATAAACTGTACCCTGAAATGAACTGGATATAAGACACTAGCAGCAAGGGTAGAATTAAAATGGTGATATGGCAGTGTGTTGTTCCTCTCAAAGAGTGGTGTTCCCCTCCAAGGGCACCTTCTAGGATGAGGGACAGCGTGTCCTCACCAGAGTAATGGGTGCTTCTGGAGAGGGTCGAACCTCCAAGGGCACCTTCTAGGATGAGGGACAGCGTGTCCTCACCAGAGTAATGGGTGCTTCTGGAGAGGGTCGAACCTCCAAGGGCACCTTCCAGGATGAGGGACAGCGTGTCCTCACCAAAGTAATGTTGTCTGTTGATTGTGTTGATTGTTTGGATGTGTGCTGTTGTCTGTTAACTGCGTGTTGATTGTTTGGATGTGTGTTGTTAATTGTGTTGACTGTTTGGATGTGTGCTGTTGTCTGTTGATTGTGTTGACTGTTTGGATGTGTGCTGTTGTCTGTTGATTGTGTTGACTGTTTGGATGTGTGCTGTTGTCTGTAATATAACTTATATTTATATGACAAGAATTTATTCTTAACGGCTTGCCTGGTTATATAAAGGATACATTGAACCCTCTCATTAACATGTCAGCATACTGTAGTTATCTACAGGAGATGTGAACTGGTGCTGGTGGGTCGGGAGTGAGAGAGCAGAGACCAGCTGGGTGGGTGGACCAATCACAACCCCCCGTTGAGACCAAAGGGCTATTCATAACCTCGCCTACTAAACATCAAGACTTTGACCAGGGATGATTTGAGGCTTAAGGTTCTCATTTCAAACTGTGTGTTGACATGATTAAAATTCACTATACCAACTTTTTAACTGAGCTGCTCTACTGCTAGATATTTGAATCGTTTGATATTGTGGTACTAATCCCTGTCATTTAGTGTTTTCAGGTCAGTAAGAACTAAGTAGAGCATTGTAGTGGAAATAAATCTGATCGAAAGTAAAGGATTTGCAAAGGTTCGCTCAAAGAAGTTAAGTCTGATTTATTAAGAAAACATACGAGCGCAAGGACTTCAGGATAACGCACGTGAGTGGTTCATCCAACAGAAGTGAAGCAGAAAGGTGTTGCGTGGTCTTATATTCTAGTCTATTTAATAATTTAATTTTCTAGATATATGTACTGTTTTATTACTATCTCCTGGAGATAAATGAGGTTAGCACAGCTAGCGGCTTTGCATGTGAAAGGTTGAGGGAGGTAGAGTGAAACTACAATTTCTATGACAACATGCAGTAAAAGCTTTGTAAGTGCCGATGAAATGGCCATTAAATTAACTATAGTGTAGGATTCATAAAACAGTACATATATCTAGAAATTTAAATTATTAAATTAAATTAATCTTAGTGTAGGATTCATAATACAGTATATGTACCTAGAAAATTAAATTCTTAAATTAAATTAACTATAGTGTAGGATTCATAATACATTATATGTACCTAGAACATTAAATTATTAAATTAAATTAACCTTAGTGTAGGATTCATAATACAGTATATGTACCTAGAAAATTAATTTATTAAATTAAATTAACTTTAGTGTAGGGTTCATAATACATTATATGTACCTAGAACATTAAATTATTAAATTAAATTAACCTTAGTGTAGGATTCATAATACAGTACATCCATGCCTTTTAGTGAAGGGATGTGAATTGAATTGTTTCCTTCGTCTGTGGTGTAGAAGTGTGGGTTGGTTTGATACAGGGATTTTGGTTTGATACAGGGCTTCATGACCTCGACGTTTAGAAAACCCTACCTGTCATGACCTCAACGTTTAGAAAACCCTACCTGTCATGACCTCAACGTTTAGAAAACCCTACCTATCATGACCTCAACGTTTAGAAAACCCTACCTGTCATGACCTTGACGTTTAGAAAACCCTACCTGTCATGACCTCAACGTTTAGAAAACCCTACCTGTCATGACCTCGACGTTTAGAAAACCCTACCTGTCATGACCTCGACGTTTAGAAAACCCTACCTGTCATGACCTTGACGTTTAGAAAACCCTACCTGCCATGACCTCGACGTTTAGAAAACCCTACCTGTCATGACCTTGACGTTTAGAAAACCCTACCTGTCATGACCTCGACGTTTAGAAAACCCTACCTGTCATGACCTCGACGTTTAGAAAACCCTACCTGTCATGACCTTGACATTTAGAAAACCCTACCTGTCATGACCTTGACATTTAGAAAACCCTACCTGTCATGACCTCGACGTTTAGAAAACCCTACCTGTCATGACCTCGACGTTTAGAAAACCCCACCTGTCATGACCTCAACGTTTAGAAAACCCTACCTATCATGACCTCAACGTTTAGAAAACCCTACCTGTCATGACCTTGACATTTAGAAAACCCTACCTGTCATGACCTTGACGTTTAGAAAACCCTACCTGTCATGACCTCGACGTTTAGAAAACCCTACCTGTCATGACCTCAACGTTTAGAAAACCCTACCTGTCATGACCTTGACATTTAGAAAACCCTACCTGTCATGACCTTGACGTTTAGAAAACCCTACCTGTCATGACCTCAATGTTTAGAAAACCCCACCATCATGTACAGTAATTGTGTTTGCGGCTGCTGCAGGAGATACAGTACCTGAAGTGTCTTTGAATTCTCATAATGTTTGTTTGTTGTTGTCTTTTCAACTAAGTAAAATACAGAACAAACACACACATCATAGTTATCTCCATATAACTTCAGTGAATGGTTCTACAATTGAGATATATAAATATCTTGGTATCTGGCTTGATAAGAAATGTACGATGAAAAGTGGCTCATTGTACAGAAACAGAGCAGCTTCCCATTATTTAGTAGGAAGAGGATGGTTGATGGTTTTCTTATCAGTTTTAGATTATGGTGATATAATTCATACACATACTGCCTCCTCACTCAGTGGATAATTCTGCCATCAGATGCATCACCGCTGAGGGCTATGATTTGTCCATTCTACCACCTTCTCTTGCAGAGAGGTACAATAAGCTTATTTTATTTAATTTTTTAAAGCTCTCATTGGTAAACAACCTCCTTACATTACAAGCTTGCTGAATTGGAAGTCTGGTCCCTATCTTAGCCGCTCAAACAACTTGCTTATATGCTTAAAGTCCCCCAACTGTGTTCTATTCTTGGAAAGACTGTCTTTTGCTTTAGTGCTCCTAGCTCATAGAATGACCTTCAACACACTTTAAAGATTGATGTTCTCCCAAACATTGTACAGTTCAAAGCCTTGATCACTTACCACTGTACCTCAGTTTGTAACTGTTTTAGCCGATTCTCTTTTTGTATCTTGTTTTATCTTGTTTATCTTCTATCCTTTTCTTTAGTGTTTACCTTGTGTTATGCGATTCATGTTTTTTCTTGTTTCATAATGTTGCTTTTAAGTTGTCGCTGCTCGTCACTGTAAATGAGGGAAACTTCAGTGTTCTTTCGAGTGTAAAAGTTTAATGCACACACACACACACACACACACACACACACACACACAGACACACCCACACACAGACACCCCTCAGTTGTTGGTGTGTGGGGTGAGATGCCCCCAGGATAAGCCTTGACACCAAGCTGGCTGCCTAGGCGTTCTCAGCCAGCAGGCTCTGTTAAGCTGTCGGGTGGGAGGATGTAGCCCGGCTCCAAGGCTATGCATGG
>NC_140242.1:3216781-3254281 GCF_949987555.1 Borostomias antarcticus | reverse complement strand
CATTAGAAACATAACACACAATATCACAATACACACACAATATTAAAAACCGAACACAATATTTACCAACAGTGTTTGGGTGGCTGAGCTTATATTACCTTCTTTTTAATTGTAATTTAGCAGTGAAATGGCTGAAGGTATGAAGGAGTGTTTGCATCTGCTGGTTTTGGCTGGTGGGCCTGAAACTCATTAAAGATGCATTACAGATGGCTTTCTGATGCTGAGCACAGAAATAAGACAATGCCGAAAACGTTTGTACTGATATCTCCAGGCACGAAACAGAGAGAGAGAGGGAGAGATTTGTGGAATAGAGTTAATAGGCTCTTACTCAGTTTGACCAGGAGGAGTGTGTGTGGTGGGGGGGGGGGGTATATAGCCAATAGCAATTAGCCAGCAGAATTGATGTCAGGATTTATGGCAGCCACAATTCAGCCACAATTAAGACAGAATTTAATTGCTGTATGGCACACTATAGACTGGTCAGTTAATTCATTGGTCATCCAGAATGACCCCGGCACCTCAGGCCACGTAACCATTTAGCCAGACCTTGTGCCCGTTAGCAATTTGTTCCCCAACCAGTCATTCCGCAGAGGGGTGTGTGTGGAGGTATTGATCCACTGGACACACTTTGTTATTCTGCTGGCAGGCAGTGAGCTACACCAACGTAGCCTGTCTATTCATACACAGGCACATCTGGATGTGTTATCACTTCTGGATGTGTTATCACTTCTGGATGCGTTATCACTTCTGGATGAGTTATCACTTCTGGATGAGTTATCACTTCTGGATGAGTTATCACTTCTGGATGCGTTATAACTTCTGGATGAGTTATAACTTCTGGATGTGTTATCACTTTTGGATGCATTGTATTTTTAAACCTTTTGGCACATCCTCATCACAGTCCTCACCAATGCTAGCAGCAGCAGTTGGATTTTTCACATTACATTACATTACAGTCATTTAGCTGAGGCTTTTATCCAGAGCGACTTATAATAATTTAACGTAGGAGAAGCCAATGTACTACTACTTGCCATAACTCAGTCAGAAGTGCATTTCCTTTCTAAAACAAGTCACTAAGAGCATAATCTAGTGCTGCAGGCAAAGTGAAAGAGAAGCCATCAGAAAATACAATAGGTGCTTAAGAGGGAGGATCGTGGTAGTACTTCTTGAAGAGGTGAGTTTTCAGCCTGTGGCTAAAGATGGGCAGCGAATCACAGGCGGTTATGTAGTTAGCTCATGACCACTAAATGAAATGATTTGAATGAGTTAGACAGAAATGTTTTAAAGGTAACACAAAAGGTTTTGACAACGTAAAGAGGATTTGACTCAGCCAAAAAATCATTTATAAGAAAAACAAAAAAATCTAACATAAAATAAAAAGTCCCAGACCCGCAATAGTAAGAAATATGTTTTGGTGTCAATGTAATGTGATGTCGCAATGTGCTGTCCCATTCCTTTTTATACCATTTCAAGCCTTTGCCACCTCTCGCACTCAACCACTTACAAGGTGACTTTAATAAGTCTGTGAGGGTTCAGGGCTTGAGGGTTTAGGGGGGAAATTGGCATTGGGCCAGTGTCTGATATTAGGCTTTCGAAACTGAGAAGGTTGATGCTGTTCTCACTCTCAGGGTAGAAACTACTGTGATTGGTTTCCTAGGCTACCAAGGACCTTAAAAATATTAATCCTACCGGCCAAACCCCCAGGGTTCAAACTCAAAAGTGAAGGCCTATCCAACAGTCTACTGAATCCTTCATCCCCTCGTCTGACCGGTGGTAGAGGGCCACTGATAAACACCTCAGCTTTCAGAGAACTGACTGTGTTCAAAAGATCAATAAAATCTTGTTTAATAACTTCCGACTGCCGTTTCACAACATAATTTGTCCCTGCGTGCACTTTGATGTTTTTCACAGTTGGATATGCAAGATTCTTTCTGTCATGTCAGAGACCATATCCTCGGGAAAGCAGAGTATTTTGGTGTTTTTACTGCACATGCTTCTTACGTCTTACATCATCACCCACAATCAGAGTTGACTTTATTGCTCTTTCAGAAACAAAATAGCAGTAAAGCCGGTGCCTTCCCAAAGAAGAGACACACCCTTGTCTTTGTGTTACCCCTTAAATAGTCTGCCACCATCCCCCCTCTTTCCTGACCACATCCCACTTTCAGAACATCATCCCTACTTTGGCACAAATCCAATGGTGTCTAATATGCCGACTCAGCACCAACCCATGCCCAAATATGTCCTTTTAGTACGCCATTATTTCCGGCAAGGGGGGGGGGAATAGGGAGAACGTTGGGAACCCTATCGGTACATGGGCAATCATAGACTGTTTTTCTAGACAAGACTGCAGTGTCAGCATTAATTAATTCAATCGTTTGGCAGATCAGGGAGGAAAAGAGGAGAACATTGGGAACTTAACAGGAAGAAATCGGGATATCTAAGCGGTCAGGGAGAGCGTACACTATTCCAGCTGCCATAAAACTGCTAGCCTCAGCAGCCTTAAACTGCTGACCTAAGTAGGAGAACTCCACTTTCAACAGATCAGTTCCCTATGGCGACATCTAGTGCTTGCATCTGATATTGCTGTTGAGCAGTTTATTATTGGTTTCATCTGGTACTACTCTTTGAGCAGATAACTGTTACAGCATTTAATGTTGTGGCTCTGTAAAACAATTTATACCATAGGATGATTATGATTACAATATTATGAAATGATTAAAATGCAGGGGAGCTAAATCAAATTAAATCACAACACTGCACGTGAGTCAGAGTTTTCATGTTGTCCCTGGCCAGATGTTTAAAAGGCAACCTCATTTTTCAAAGAAGAAGAAAAAATAAGGTAAAAATGCATCATATGTCAAGAATTAAAAGCTTTAGTGACTCAAGAGACGCAAATAAATAAAAGGATAAATTAGTATACAATGACATGTAGACAAAACATATGCACATAAGCATAGTGTACATAAGACAGACACTAAAGCAGACAGACTATAGCATGTGTCAGGTAACTGTATCCTATTTTGTGTTGTTGTGACTGGCATTCGGCATGCTGCTAACCCTGTCTCCCTCTCTCCTTCCTAGTGTCTCTCCCTCAGCGGTCTCCCTGTTTCCTGTAGAGGTCACTCAGTCTCCGATAGCGGTCCCCGTGAGGTCCCCGTGATCCCTGTAGAGGTCTAGCGCTGCTGCTAACCCTCTCTCCCTCTCTCCTCCCTAGTGTCTCTCCCTCAGCGGTCTCCCTGTTTCCTGTAGAGGTCACTCAGTCTCCGATAGAGGTCCCCCTGAGGTCCCCCTGATCCCTGTAGAGGTCTAGCGCTGCTGCTAACCCTCTCTCCCTCTCTCCTTCCTAGTGCCTCTCCCTCAGCGGTCTCCCTGTTTCCTGTAGAGGTCACTCAGTCTCCGATAGCGGTCCCCCTGAGGTCCCCCTGATCCCTGTAGAGGTCTAGCGCTGCTGCTAACCCTCTCTCCCTCTCTCCTCCCTAGTGTCTCTCCCTCTTGTATTGTACTCAGGTCCAGGCCCCCCTGTACCTGTAGAGATCCCCATGCTTCCCTCACATCCAGCTTCACATCACTGTGGGTCATCAGCTGTCTCCAATCAAGACATCACCCCCCCCCCCCCCCCCCATTTGGAAATGCAGTACACAAGAGGCATTGCATTTCGCAGATTGATGCAACAGTGACAGATTCGTTTACTGCCGAGTCGTCCTGGGCAGATCATATGGGTGAACTGTTTTGTTGTTGTTTGTTGCTTCCCCTAGGGAAAGGATCAGTATGTACAGTACATCCTCCCCTTTCTCTCTGTAAAGCACATTGTGTTGCCTTTGTGTATGCAATGTGCCACGTAAATACAGTTTGATTTGATTTGACTTGGTTCTCTGCACTTTGATGATGTAATCCCTTCTAATTGTTTTTCTGGCTGGTAGCTTCACAAGATGCAAATGAAATGATGATGCTTTAGCTTTTCAGTGTGGCATGTTCTCTTCGTGTCACACGTTGAGAAGCCGCGCCTCTCGTGTGCTGCGTTACCACGGTTTCTGCGTGCTGCACACTGGAAAACAATATGTCACACTGTTTTCTTTCCCCCTCATCCCGAAGTCGCGTCGTGCATCCTTGTCTCTTTCATAGCCCAGTGTTTCCCACATGCCATCACAACGAAGTCCACCGTATTCATAGGACTGCGGTAAAGAGCAGAGGAACTCTCAGATGGTGAAGTATTATACCGTAATGTTTTCAGACGGTGATATTGTTGTATTATGCTGAATTACACTGCATTATAGCATTCGGAGTATTCGCCGAACCGAGCAGGATTTACCTGCTTTCAGTTTATAATGGGGCTGTGTTTGTAGGCCTGATTTAGCGCTGCCATTTGGCTATATGGTTATGCCACCTCATGATTTGTGACAGGGTGGAATAAAGAGAGAGAAAGAGAGAGAGAGATGAGTCATGTCTCTTTTGTCCGTTCCTTTCAAGATGCCTTATGTATTCATTTCTAGGCCTGTAATGGTTTTGAAAAGTAGCTGGGTGTATATGGGAGATGTTTGCAGTTTCTACTTTGTAGGTTTGTAGAGAGGTTCATCTTTCACTGGCTCAGAGAGTCATCCATTTCATTCACTGCTGAGTAGTTGTGGGCATATTATTTGGCTAGCCTGTAAACAGGCTATGATGGTACAGTGATGTGTACTCAGATGAAAAGGCATGAGACACTGCAGCATAAACCCAGGTCTCCTCTCTTTCTCCCCTGTCTCACGTGCATCCCTGTTCCATTTCAAATTTCTCTCCATCCCATAATCCCTTGCTCCCTTAAAAGGTGTATTCCACTAGATAGAATTCTTTATTTTGTGTGAGGCTGACGATTTAGAGACAAACATCACACAGTTCTTCTGTATTCATGTGCTCTCCAAGTCTGCCGTGCTGTCTTGAGATGAAAAACAAACATCTCTCCCAAAGGAATTTGACTCAGTACAGTGACTTCAGGAAAGCTCAACATCGCTGTGTTCACAATCCAACTTGGCAGAAGCCCGGGGAGGATGCAGATGTCCAGAACAGTACGTGTTTATCTAGATGACACATGATGGTATCCATGAAGAGCTTAGCCACGTCCTAGAGGATGAGCTCTGGAGAGATAAGAAGATGGCAGCCTGCCACAGATCTGAGGGCTGCGCTCTGTGACAAGCCTTTTAGGGAAAACAGCCAGGATTCCAGCTAGGATCATTTCACCAGTGAAAGGTTGTACGTTCAATACAGAAAGGGTTCAAAAACGAGTTATGAGGAATAAATTTGTTTTTTAAAGGGTTCTCCCACAGGGACCGCTGAATAACTACTGTGGTTGGGTCAAGAGCTGCGTTCGAAAGCATTCACTCATTCACTCACTCACTATTCCCACAGTAGACTAGTTAACTAGCTAGCAGAGTTTTCTCATATGAAACATGGCATCAGGACGAGTAAACTAGCTGCGGAGCTGACTAGAGATGTGTTCGAAATGGTTCACTCACTCCCTATTCCCTATGTAGTGTTCCCCATATACTGTAGTGAACTATATAGGGAACAATTAGATGGTTTTCGGACACTACACTGCATGTCATTGCATCAAATATTCATGGACGCAAGCAAGCAGACTCGCCCAGTATCATGTAAACTAACTGAGCACTGATGGCAGCAGGTTGAAATGTCGGGTAGTATTCCGTTTCCATGTTCAGTTTTGAATGTTAAATCACAATAAGACTGTGATAGCCAGTTAGCTCACAAGCTCACTACTATAGCAACATTTTGAGCTACAAAGTAGGCTACATTGTTATCACCTAACATCTGGTTTAATACATTAATGGTTTTTGTGACGCTATCGCGTCAGAGTGGGCGTTAACGTAGCCCCTTCCACTAACAGTAGCTGTCGGTGGCTAAAGCAGTTAGATAATGTTAACAGCAACTATGATTGCTGTAGCTATTTTGATGCTGTTAGTTCAACTTCTGTTTCTCATTCATATATGGAGGCGAACTCAAACTCACATTAGCAGCAAAACAGCTACAGGAATCATCGTAATGTTAGCTAACTGCTTTAGCCACCAATAGCTACCATCTTCTTCACGTCTTCTCCTTCAGTAAAACACGACAGCGCTGCATTGTGGTACAGGTATAGTGGAGAAATTGTAGGGTACATCTTGTGTTCACTATAAATTGCTGTGAATTGTGAGTATTTTGCTTACTATATAGTGAATGAAATTAATGTTGAGAATTCGAAGACTAGAAGAACAAAATGGCGCACACACTATATAGTGCACTATATAGGGAATAGGAAATGGTTTGGAATATAGCTGTTTTTTCTGAGGAGTATGTAGAGGAGACTTGTCGGTCCAGCTGAAAGGTCTGCTCTGGGCTGCTGTAACAGCGAGCAGCTGAGAGAAGTTGTTGTCCTCTCCATTGTCATAGCGAGATGTGACATTTTCCTTCAGGATCCACATGGTCCATCATGCAACATTAGCATGTTCCTGCAAACTGCTGAACCCTGAGTCCCCCCCCCCCCCCCCTCCCCCCACACACACACACACACAAACAGCTCCGTGCCAACAAAGGCTGCTGTAATCTACGGTATGGTATATGCTCTGGGATACTGACAGTCGAAACGAAGGACAAAATGTCAGGACTGACACTAATTTATTTAAATATGTGGATGTTCTCTTAGTAAAAGGTCAATACGTATCTTATCTTCACCCTGGATGTATTTCCAGGGAGTGTGTTTGAAGAAGACACATTTCCTGTCTTGAGGGTTTTACCCTTATAAAAATTTCATCTTTTAATAAGAGCGGTGGTGCCGGTGGATGCGGAGCATGAGGAAGGCACACGGACGAAACTGAGCGCGCCCAGAGGTCTTTGACCTTCGACCTCGTCTCCAGTAGCGCTGTGACTGGGGCGGTATTCCAAAATGTACTGCAGGGCTCTTCACTTCGAAGTGAACAGAATCAGGGCCACGCCCACTGCCGCCACGCTGAAGGGCATTCCAATCCGAAGCGTGTAAATGTCGCCCCTTCAAAGGGCCCTTCATAGCGTCCGTTTTCAAAGTGAACAAGCGATGATCACTTTGCTCCCACAATTCATTGCAACGTCAAACAACAACACAGGAAGTTGAAACCATGTAGATTCCCAATATGTGGTCAGTTTATCACAATAACAACTGTTTCTGAAATCTACTATGACGAGTCGGAGATCGCTGACGTGTCAACAGTCTGCCTTGTTGACACACATGTGACAGCCCTGAAAAATGATTCCAAACAAGCATTATTTGAAACCCTACAGTACTCCCTATGGCCGCTCAGAGTTTTCACTACGAAGGGAAGTGACTTTATAGGGTGCAGAAGGGAAGTGACTTTATAGGGTGCAGAAGGGAAGTGACTTCATAGGCTGCAGAAGGGAAGGGACTTCATAGGGTGCAGGGCGTAGAGATGTGACGTGTTCTTCCATGGGAATTCACGTTCAGATCACGCACCAAACAGCTGTGCTCATTCATAGAATAGAATAGAATGTCTTTACTGTTATTGTTCCAAGGTACAACAAAATTCAAATTAACATAGCCTCAACTTGAGTGCGCTGGACAACATACAGCATCACAGTATAACATCACACAATAAGAATATAAATACAAATATTGCACTGGGAAAAAAAAGCGAAATTCAAAAGGACTCTATGGATCGCTGTCTGTCAGCATAATCTGTGTTATTTCTCCATGTTAACTGAGTAGAATTTAATGCACTGTAATGTAATAAAACGCCACGTAAGTGATCCTTCTATTAGATCATTCTCTGATTATGAGATGCACGGTTCAGACCATGGCTAGTGAGCTGAAGAAAGCAGGTCTCTGTCCCCGTTTTCAGACCCGTTCCCTCAGGCTTCCCCTGGAGCTGTCTGGAGCTCCGCTCTGGTGCCCTGGAGCTCTCTGGAGCTCCGCTCTGGTGCCCTGGAGCTCTCTGGAGCTCCGCTCTGGTGCTCTGGAGCTGTCTGGAGCTCCGCTCTGGTGCTCTGGAGCTGTCTGGAGCTCCGCTCTGGTGCTCTGGAGCTGTCTGGAGCTCCGCTCTGGTGCTCTGGAGCTGTCTGGAGCTCCGCTCTGGTGCCTTGGAGCTGTCTGGAGCTCCGCTCTGGTGCTCTGGGCTGTCGGGTCGCATTTCCCTCCGTTCCACCGCCCAGTCACCTCACCTGCTCTCTGGGGGCTGGGGTCCCCTACCATTCACCTGTCACAGCAAATAGGATCAGACTGGAAGAAAGACAACACACGCTTCATAAAATAACTGTAGGAGAAACACACGTACACAATAACCTCACACATACAGAAAGGAAAATATATAGACAGGCAGACATGATCTCAATGGCTTCCTTTATTGCTGTTAATGCAAACATGTCACTGAAACTCACACTATAAGTATCACATGTGCACACACACACACACAGAAACCATGTTGTTGTGGGTAGAGGCTTGTTCTGATAGGTGGCTTGGAATGCAAAAACTGCCCCCCCCCCCCCCACACACACACACACACACATCTGTGGTGTCACTTTCAGGGTGCAGGCTCTCTCTGAGTCATTAGAGAAAGCTTCCTCTACTCTTTGAGGGAAAGTCTTGATGAAATGGATCAGACACGCACACACCTGAAGAAGAGGAAAGGTTTATAGAAATGAAAAGAGAGAGAGAGAGAGAGAGAGAGAGAGATTGGAGTGAAAGCATGTTCATGGCTTTTCCTAACTGACCTAATAGATGCATTAAAGCAGGGACACGCAAACACACACATGCGCACACACACACACACACACTCACCGTAATGGGAGAAATGGTGCCACGTGGAGGAGAATACAGCTATATCTGGCCTGGTGAAAAGTGCTCTCACTGTTAGATTATCGAGTATCCTGGTGTTTGAAAATTACCTCCACAAAAGGAATTAGTATAAGAGGGTTGCACAGTGAAAGGCAGTGGTGTTGTTTTCTACAGACCTTTTAACCACTCCATCATGGTTCTCCTCAGAACGCTGCCCCTGTTGAAAGCTCCCAGAGCCCATCGGGAATGAGGGTCGCTCGGAACTCTGAAATGTTCGGAACTCTGAAATGCTCGGAACTCTGAAATGTTCGGAACTCTGAAATGCTCGGAACTCTGAAATGTTCAGAACTCTGAAATGTTCGGAACTCTGAAATGTTCGGAACTCTGAAATGTTCGGAACTCTGAAATGTTCGGAACTCTGAAATGCTCGGAACTCTGAAATGTTCGGAACTCTGAAATGCTTGGAACTCTGAAATGTTCAGAACTCTGAAATGTTCGGAACTCTGAAATGTTCGGAACTCTGAAATGTTCGGAACTCTGAAAGTGACGTCAAATTACATCGGTTATACAGAATATTTATTTCATTTATGCTCAGAATAAATCAATAAAAACCCTCTATAACAATCAGAAAGGCATTGTAATTGCAATCAAATAAACTATTCTTGTGTTTTGTGCTAGCCATTTTAACAGTAAAAAAAAAAATATTTGACAGCTACTTCCAGTTTTGACACTCTTCCAACACCATACAATGACAACACCCTACAATGACAACACCCTACAATGACAGGTACTGTACACACTCTTGTTTAGGGTGGCTATGGCTGCAGGGATCAGGCCGAGGTTAGGCTCCGGTAACGGAGCGAGGCCTTCTGCACCTCAGTGTTCTCTACCATAGAGTCCTTTTAGCTGGTGGATGACAGGCAGTACTTGGTGGCTCCTTTTTTGGTTGTCATTTGGGGGCCAAATGGGGGCCAAATGAAGGAATGAAGTTGTGCAATAGTCAAGGTGTTTTCTTCTCTTTTTTTTTTTTTTTTCACTGGGGCAAGTGCAATGTGGGTTGTGTGCAATAATGAAGTCTCCGACGCAAATTCAGCCGAGGCACGTACGTCACGGCCGGGGGTCAGCAGAGGTTAATCAGTCACGCATGACGCAGCACCAGCTGACTGTAGCTGTCATAGCATTGGTCAGCTCACTAGAGCGCATGTATTTAAGCTGTCAAAACATGTCATTGTTCGCGCTTGCCTTTACTGCTGGTCGTACATTGCATGCTCGCCCCACCTCCTCCCCTGCTCCTCCTGCGTATGTCGATGTCATCTGTTGTCATTGTTGCTCTCTGTCCGGGGTAGTTTGCAGGTATTCCACCAGCGTCGGCCGGTGGATGCCAGAGTAGCCGCAAGCTTGTCTCTGTGGCTTTCCGTGGCGGCGCCATGGAAGCAGAGACACGAGGCTGTATCTCCCGCGGAACCCACGGGCGTCGGCCCGTGGGGACCAGGGACTATAATGTACAGCAGTCCTCCTGTGGCACTCTTTGACGGTCTTAGTGGGCTGAGTTACCTCCGAGCGTCTTCCCGATCGCGGCCCACTCTGATCGTCATTGAGGCAGGATGCCGTTCCCCCTTCATGGCTCTCTGGGCCAAGGGCTTGGCCCAGAGGGGGGGAACACCTAGATTGCCTCCCCCTGCTAACGCGCTCCACGCCGGTGGAAGGCAGGGGGCCCCCCGGACAGAGCACACCGCCAAAAATTCATATGCATGTATTATGCCGCTTGTATAATAAATGTTCAAATTTGACAAAAGTGATCTCGTCTGAAGTCTACGTATGTGCAATGTGTTGTGTTGTGTATGTGCAATGTGTTGTGTATGTACAATGTGTTGTGAGTAATATGTGTAATGGGTTTTGTATGTGCAATATGTTGTGGCCAACGTGTTGTGTGTAGTATGTATGTGAGACATGCAATGTGTTGTGTGTAGTATATGTATGTGAGACATGTGATGTGTTGTCCTCCTCTGTTTCTATGTATAGAGTTGATTTGTGCAGCAAACGAGTCCAAGACAAATTTCCCTGAGGGGACAATAAAGTACATTCTATTCTATTCTATTCTATTTGTGTGCTGGTCAAAGCTGAGTCTGTTGTCCAGTGTCACAGCCTGCTTGGTTGTTGATGAGAATGGGTGCTGAGTTGAGGGGGGACCGATCATTATTTCCTTTGTCTTGCTGACACTGAGGTGAAAATGGATATTCTCGCACCACTGGGTGAAGAGTGTAACCATGTTGTGCTAGTCCAGAGTGGCTGTCTGTGAGTAGGGCAGGAGTGGCCATGTTGTCAGAATATTTTTAGGTACAGTAGTAATGTGTGATGGACTGGTGCAGTCATTGTGTACAGTGTGTACAGGAACCGGCCCAGCACACACCCTTTCGGTGCTCTGGTGTTAGTGGTGAGTGTAGTTAATGGTAAATGGACTGCAATTATAGCATTTTCATAATTTTATCCAATGGCCTCTCATTCACCCACTCACACACATAATCACACACCGATGGCGACAGCTGCCATGCAAGGTGCTACTGTAGCCTGCTCATTGGGAGCAATTTGGGGTAGAGTGTCTTGCCCAAGGACACTTGGACATGTGGACAGGAGGAGCTGGGATTCTATCCACTGACAATAGTCATTGGACGACCCGCTCTACCTCCTGAGTCACAGCCGCCCCTTGATGTGTAGGTGATGTGTAGGTGATATTCAGGTGATGTGTAAGTGATGTGTAGGTGATGTGTAGGTGATGTGCAGGTGATGTGCAGGTGATGTGTAGGTGATATTCAGGTGATGTGTAGGTGATGTACAGGTGATGTACAGGTGATGTGTAGGTGATGTGTATGTGATGTACAGGTGATGTGTAGGTGATGTATAAGTGATGTGCAGGTGATGTGCAGGTGATGTACAGGTGATGTGTAGGTGATGTGTAGGTGATGTGTAGGTGATGTGTAGGTGATGTGCAGGTGATGTGCAGGTGATGTGCTTGTGCCCGCCCACACAGCTTGCAGTCTGTCATGTTATGACCTGGCTCTTGGCCATAACAAAAAGGAAGACACACACCATGGATAATCAAAATAATCCAGTAATATATCCAAGTAAAGTATACAACTGAAACGAAACAATAATCCAATAGGGTATGAGAGTCAGTGTATCAGTCACATAGGTGAGTGGATGGAATGGAAAGCATGGTGAGGAGGGTGTTGTGTGGTGTAGAATAACTAAACAATAAGACAAAATGTCAAACAAAAGAATAACGACACTGGGGAGGGAGAGAGCTTGTGGACTGGAGCGCCTTTTAAGATGTACCCAGGACAACCAGGCAGCTGTCCCCAATTGTCCTGATTGGGATCCAGTTGTGGGGCAACAACTGGCAGAAGAACTGCAGCAGTAGCTTCTCCAGGCTCCTTAGTGTTAATGAGCTTCAGCTGCATGCTGGTCGCTCAGCTGACTGCCTTGCGGGCTGAACCACCTGCTTACTGTGGGGGGATTCGCTGGCTTATACTGTAGTTTTCCTGTTTTAGTATAAACTGCTTTTTGATGATGTTTCTATTCATGACCAGGCTGCATGTTTGCAAATGACAAGATAGTGGATGATTTACGCTAACTGGCTTGAAGAAAATAATGATTTACTGTAGTAAAATATGTATGGGAAGCTTCCCTCTCAAGGAGAAATGTACCGTGGGTGAGCATCTTCCCTAAACCACCAGGATCCACAAGGACTCTGCAACAGGTACAGCACATCATACACAGGCTGAATGCAAAGTTTCAGCTTTAAAGCTATTAACCAAACAACATTGTTCTAGCATTATGTTGGCAAGTTTAAGACTTCAAATGTAAAAATGAAAAAATGTAAAGTTAAATGTTGTGACTTGTCATGTCATTGGTAGTGGAGCCCTCACGCCAGATTCACTATTTACATTTTTCATTGTGGGTCCTACTAATCACCCCGAAGTACCCATATTTATACCCCTACTATCCCAAAGTACCCCAAACCCAAAGTGCACTCCAAAGTACCCCAAGGTACCCGAAAGCACCTCAAAGTACCCCAAGGTACCCGAAAGCACCTCAAAGTACCCCAAAATCTCCCAAAGTACTACAAATTAACACCTATTTTTAAAAACAAATGTTTATTGTTTATTATATTCACCAAACAGTCCATTATAAACCATCATAACATCTGTATTGAACAGTACAGCATTTTTTTTAAGAATTCCGTGAAACATCAGTAATGGTGAAAAAAAAAATAAGATCAGAGAAGACTTTACATTTAAGATAACATCTTAAATATATGACTTTTTGGCTAGCGGGGTGGGGGTGACTGGATGCCTGGAGGCAGGGGCTAAGTGGGACTTACTGTATGCTACTGTAAGGCTGGTAGGTTAGCATTATTTCTTTAGGTTCCTTAGGTTAGGCCGTACTTTGTGGAATTACTGTATGCTAACTGCTCAAGCTTGTTCTCTTGTATTTAACATGTTGTTGTGTATATGGCAGAAGCATTTTGGCACCAATTCGATACAATGAACCAACAACATGTATATTGAGACCCAGGGCTAGTCCCGACTGGAGAACCAGGGCTAGTCCTAACTGGAGAACCAGGGCTAGTCCTGACTGGAGAACCAGGGCTAGTCTTGACTGGAGAAGCAGGGCTAGTCCTAACTGGAGAACCAGGGCTAGTCCTGACTGGAGAACCAGGGCTAGTCTTGACTGGAGAACCAGGGCTAGTCCTAACTGGAGAACCAGGGCTAGTCCTGACTGGAGAACCAGGGCTAGTCTTGACTGGAGAAGCAGGGCTAGTCCTGACTGAAGAACCAGGGCTAGTCCTGACTGGAGAACCAGGGCTAGTCCTAACTGGAGAACCAGGGCTAGTCCTGACTGAAGAACCAGGGCTAGTCCTGACTGGAGAACCAGGGCTAGTCCTGACTGGAGAACCAGGGCTAGTCCTGACTGGAGAAGCAGGGCTAGTCCTGACTGGAGAACCAGGGCTAGTCCTAACTGGAGAACCAGGGCTAGTCCTAACTGGAGAACCAGGGCTAGTCCTGACTGGAGAACCCAGGGCTAGTCTTGCCTGGAGAACCAGGGCTAGTCCTGACTGGAGAAGCAGGGCTAGTCCTGACTGGAGAACCAGGGCTAGTCCTAACTGGAGAACCAGGGCTAGTCCTGACTGGAGAACCAGGGCTAGTCCTAACTGGAGAACCAGGGCTAGTCCTGACTGGAGAACCAGGGCTAGTCCTGACTGGAGAACCAGGGCTAGTCCCGACTGGAGAACCAGGGCTAGTCCTGACTGGAGAACCAGGGCTAGTCTTGCCTGGAGAACCAGGGCTAGTCCTAACTGGAGAACCAGGGCTAGTCTTGCCTGGAGAACCAGGGCTAGTCCTGACTGGAGAACCAGGGCTAGTCTTGCCTGGAGAACCAGGGCTAGTCCTAACTGGAGAATCCAGGGCTAGTCCTGACTGGAGAACCAAGGCTAGTCCTAACTGGAGAACCAGGGCTAGTCTTGCCTGGAGAACCAGGGCTAGTCCTGACTGGAGAACCAGGGCTAGTCCTGACTGGAGAACCAGGGCTAGTCCTGACTGGAGAACCAAGGCTAGTCCTGACTGGAGAACCAGGGCTAGTCCTGACTGGAGAACCAAGGCTAGTCCTGACTGGAGAACCAGGGCTAGTCCTGACTGGAGAACCAAGGCTAGTCCTAACTGGAGAACCAGGGCTAGTCTTGCCTGGAGAACCCAGGGGGAATGTTTGATTGCTAATCATGGAGACGGTAACCCGGAGCAGCGGACCACATCTGAACGAACATCCCTCCTCCTCCTGTCTTTGTGTTTCACTGACAGCCTGAAGTTCAGAAGGTCAAGAGGTCAAATGCCTCTGCTAATAAGTGGGTTGCCAGGTTCCTTAAGAGAATTAACCAGCTTTGTGGATTCTATTTGTCATGTCATCAGATCAATAGGTCAATAAATCAGTCAATATATTGTCGGCTACTACCAGTGTTGCACTGCAGTGAAAACGGAAAGATTGCGCTGGTTAGCAGCTTGTTTGCGTGCTAAGTGTGTTGGGGTCTCTCGGGGACACCAATGTTTAATCCTGGCGTTTTATTTGCCGCGTCGGTGGCGGTTAGGCCAAGCGGAGACGGCGAGTCCTCTATGACTTTCGACCTCCTCCATGACCCTGCTGGGGTCAACAGACACGGCTCTCACAGGAAGCAGCGTGGACACAGAGAGACACGGCTCTCACAGGAAGCAGCGTGGACACAGAGACACAGAGACACGGCTCTCACAGGAAGCAGCGTGGACACAGAGACACAGAGACACAGAGACAGCTCTCACAGGAAGCAACGTGGACACAGAGAGACACGGCTCTCACAGGAAGCAGCGTGGACACAGAGACAGCTCTTACAGGAAGCAGCGTGGACACAGAGACACAGCTCTCACAGGAAGCAGCGTGGACACAGAGACACAGCTCTCACAGGAAGCAGCGTGGACACAGAGACACGGCTCTCACAGGAAGCAGCGTGGACACAGAGACACGGCTCTCACAGGAAGCAGCGTGGACACAGAGACACAGCTCTTACAGGAAGCAGCGTGGACACAGAGACACGGCTCTTACAGGAAGCAGGGTGGACACAGAGACACAGCTCTTACAGGAAGCAGCGTGGACACAGAGAGACAAGGCTCTCACAGGAAGCAGCGTGGACACAGAGACACAGCTCTCACAGGAAGCAACGTGGACACAGAGAGACAGCTCTCACAGGAAGCAGCGTGGACACAGAGACAGCTCTCACAGGAAGCAGCGTAGACACAGAGAGACACGGCTCTTACAGGAAGCAGCGTGGAAACCGAGCGAGCCCAGACTGCGGGAGAGAGACCGGGGTGTGGGGAGGTGATAACATTATATATGCTGCCCATATAAATGCTGATTTGTTCTTCATTTTCTGCTCCGCCTCTCTCCAGCGGTCCAGATTGTTCTGCCACGGCCGTGTGAAGCGGATTTGTTTCCCCGGGCTGATTCTGCTCAGATCCATTTTCATGTATTTTCCTTCTTACTTTTTTTCCCTTCTTTTTATATTGACTCATTTTCCCAGAAAGTTGCTAGTCTGAGAATCAATCACAGAGCTAATCACCGGGGTCAGACTTGTGTGTGTGTGTGTGTGTGTGTGTGTGTGTGTGTGTGTGTGTGTGTGTGTGTGTGTGTGTGTGTGTGTGTGTGTGTGTGATTTGACACGTCAGTTTGCTGGCAATGTAACCGCTTGCCCTTCTGAGGCTAATGGGGTCAGAGGTCATGTTTTGTCTATCAGTCCTCCTCCCCTGTGATCATTCTCCTCTCCTGCTCCACCTCCAGAGGGACACGGCTGACAGCTCCTTACCTTGCTGCTTTGTCCTCCCATCATCCTCTTCTCCTGAGGAGCTGATTACTGCTGTTAAGATATCAAGGACAAGCGATAACAAGAAATCCAATGTACTTTTACTGGGTATGGCAAATAAACTTTCTATACTAACCCCTTCTCTCCTCTCCCCTCTCCTCCCTCCTCCTCTCCCCTCTCCTCCCTCCTCTCCTCCCCCCTCCTCTCCCCTCTCCTCCCTCCTCTCCTCCCTCCTCCTCTCCCCTCTCCTCTCTCCTCCCTCCTCCTCTCCCCTCTCCTCCTTCCTCTCCTCCCTCCTCTCCCCTCTCCTCAACGCTATCCTCTCTCCTCCCCTCTCCTCTCTCCTTCCTCTGCTCTGCACACCTTCCTCAGCTCTCCTTTTGTCTCGCCCTGTCTCATCTGTGTTCCTGTCCTCTCTCTCCCTCCCTCCCTCCCTCCCTCCCTCCTCCCAGCCCTTAATTAGCAGTTGCTTATTAGATGTTCCTGGGGAGGTTGTTGTCGTTTCTCTAGAGACGAATCTTCCCTTCAGGGTCTCTCTGTGTTGATGAGGGCCGGAGAGAGAGAGAGAGAGAGGGGGAGAGAGAGAGAGAGAGAGAGAGAGAGGGAAGGAGAGAGAGAGAGAGAGAGAGAGGGAGAGAGGGAAGGAGAGAGAGAGAGAATGCGAGATGAGAGAGCCAAGGACAGAGGGTCATCTTTGATGTGCACACAGTTGAATGATCTGCTACCCCCCCCCCCCCCCCCCCCCCCCCATCCAACAGAATCTTCTAGATGTTTGTTTTCTATTCATGTGGACAACCATCATTGACATGGATTGTTATGCAACTCTCTCTCTCTCTCTCTCTCTCTCTCAGACCATTATTGACATGGTCACAGATTAAGGCCCTGGAACAGGGGTGGACTGGGGAAATAATTCAGGTCGGGCAACGTAGCCCCAGTCGGCCCACCTGGACGGGGCTTTCCGATTTGTTGCTTGGGGGGGGGTGCTGAGCGATTTGTTGAGTGGGGGGGGGGGGGTCCACTTGAGGACCAGCCCATGGGGATACGATGGCCAGTCCGCCATTGCCTCTGAGCGTGTGAGCGTGTGATTCAGAAGCCCTTTCGATGGAGAATTGTAATGTCAGTTCAGGAAACCACCCCCAACTGTGAAGTAAAGGCTATAAGAGTGTCTTATTAATGAGTTAGGAATGTATTTGTATAATAGAATCGTAAATTAGCTCCTATTGACTGCGCCAGGATCAACAGTCTCATTTTAAATATGCCGCAGTTGAAATGGTCCATGAACAAGCAGGTCTTTAAGGACCCACGTGAATGTGCGTTGATTAACGAGTCCACAATCATCAGTTCAACTTGATAACGACGTGCTTCAACCAAAGCTCACTGAGCACCTTATCTGAGAAAGGTTCACGTTCTGTGGTTCTGTGGAGGGATGGCCAGCCCACCGCCTGATAGAAAATACAACGATGTGTTCTGAAATGATTACCAGTAACAAAGCAAAGTGCTGAATAATAGACAGTATCAAGCAGTTTCAAATCAAATGAAATCAAACTTTATTTTAACACAGAGGCAACACAATGCGCTTTACAGAGAGCAATGGGGGGATGGGCATAGGTTTACATATTCCAGAGGGAAGCAAAAAAACAAAACAGTTGCACCCAGGGGCCAGAAAAGTGAGCTGTAAACATTCTGGACAGCAATCAAATCCATGACTAACAGCTCCACCCCGACACCATGACACTCCCCCAGGTGGCGTTTGATTTGCTATAACTGAGGCCCTCAGCAGGCCTGGATTCAGAAGATCAGAACCTGTAGATGTTTAGGACCAGCGCCAGAACAAACTCCACCTGGGGGAGTGTCTGGGTGGAGCTGTTAGTCATGGATTTGATTGCTTTCCAGAATGTAGCTGGATTACCAGCGCTTGAGTATATTGACTTCAAATAATATGTAGATTTTAATTTCCTGGTAATAGTAGTGCACCTGTTTCTCAGCTGCCTGGGACAAAATCTAGCCAGACTCAACTCTGCTTTTCCAAGCCTTTACCCATCCGTGGTCTCTCTAGTCTGTCCTTCATCCGTAGTCTCTCTCTAGTCTGTCCTTCATCCGTAGTCTCTCTCTAGTCTGTCCTTCATTCGTAGTCTCTCTCTAGTCTGTCCTTCATCCGTAGTCTCTCTCTAGTCTGTCCTTCATCCGTAGTCTCTCTCTAGTCTGTCCTTCATCCGTAGTCTCTCTAGTCTGTCCTTCATCCGTAGTCTCTCTCTAGTCCGTCCTTCATCTGTAGTCTCTCTCTTCCTGTGAGAACCACGCGGTGTGTCTGTCCTTTATCTTCGGGTCTCCTGAAGGGGGCGTGTTTATCAGCTATGGTGTTAAAAGTGTAAGAGAAATAAGCAAGGGCCTGTTCTGGGTCAGTTATGAGCTGCATGCAGCTCTCTCTCTCTCCCCCCCCCCCCCCCCCCCTCTCTCTCTCTCCCCCCCCCTCTCTCTCTCTCTCTCTCTCTCTCTTTCCCCTCCCTCTCTCATTCTCTCTCCCTCCCTCTCTCTCTCTCCCTCTCCCCCCCTCTCTCTCTCTCCCCCCTCCCTCTCTCTCTCCCCCCCTCTCTCTCTCTCCCCCCTCCCTCTCTCTCTCTCTCTCCCCCCCCCCCCCCTCTCTCTCTCTCTCTCTCTCTCCCCCTCCCTCTCTTCCCCCCTCTCTCTCTCTCTCCCCCCTCCCTCCTCTCTCTCTCCCCCCTCCCCCCCCCTCCCTCTCTCTCTCTCTCCCCCTCCCTCTCTCTCTCTCTCTCCCTCTCCTCAACATCAATCTGCATTAGCGCCGCGATCAGCATCGACCGCCGGTCCGACCTGACGAGGCAGTTTACCCGGATGTGAGCAGACGGTGGAGCTGGTCTTGTGTTTCCATTCAGACCGGCGGGGTGAGAAGTACCGGTCAGCAGAAGAGCGGAACGTTTTCCTTCCCGTCGTCCCATCTACTCCTGTCAGCGCCCCCCGTCCGCTCTGCTCCGACCCCTCGCCGGTGACCTGGCGTCCCAGGCCTCGCGCCCCGTCATGGGGGGACCCCCTGTGACCCCCATGGGGGGACTAATGCCCCCACCGCCCACCCCCTAGATAAACTCTCCCAGGCCGGCGTCTGAGGATGTAAACGCACAGGAACAGTGCGATAGAAATATACATTATTTATGACATCACGTCTGGTCCCAAGCCTATTCCCAAGTCATTTCAGCGCTATGCAGTGTGAGGAGGGTAGAATGATACGACGGGGTAGAGTTGACCAAGAGAAACTTTATTAAGGTTAAATACTGTAGCATTACAACAGATAGCAGCACTGGGTTTACACATACTAGAACAGCTAAGCCTGGGTTCAGAGACACATAGAGACATTTATACTTCACAGATACAGAGAGAGAGAGAGAGAGTGAGAGAGACAGAAAGAGAGAGAGACGGAGAGGGAGAGAGAGAGTGAGAGTGAGAGACAGAAAGAGAGAGAGGGAGAGAAAGACAGAGAGAGAGAGACAGAAAGAGCGAGAGACGGAGAGGGAGAGAAAGACGGAGAGAAAGGGGCAGAAGAGAGGAAGATGGGAGTGCGAATGTGAATCCAGATGATTAATCCAGTGGCTAGCATCTCGTTTCACTGCCCTATCACGAACCTTGGATCGTACTGTAGCTGTAACAACGATCATAACAGCCATGAATCTGCGCTAGCTCCGCTGAGATATGGCAGACAGAGCTTCCCTCGCAAAGAGAACAAGCCAGAGCGCAAAACAAGGCGCCACCACATGGGAGTGAAGGTCAGGGGGCTGCTAGTCACCACGGAGGGAGGAGGCAACACAAACAACAAACAGACAACACAAACAACAACACAACACAACACACCACTCAGACTGACATCACATAGATCTACAGTATGGAGTCTCACTGTAACACACACTCACACAGAGCCCTCTAGTCACACACACACACACGCGCGCACACACACGGGCACACACACACTCACACAGAGTCCTCTAGTCACACACACACACGCGCGCGCACACACGGGCACACACTCACAGAGTCCTCTAGTCACACACACACACGCGCACACACACACTCACGAAGAGCCCTCTAGTCACACACACACACACATACACACGCGCGCACACACACGGGCACACACACTCACACAGAGCCCTCTAGTCACACACACACACACACACATGCGCACACACACGGGCACACACACACTCACACAGAGTCCTCTAGTCACACACACACACACACACGCGCACACACACGGGCACACACACACTCACGAAGAGCCCTCTAGTCACACACATACACACACACGGGCACACACACACTCACACAGAGCCCTCTAGTCACACACACACACACACACACACACACGCGCACACACACACTCACAGAGTCCTCTAGTCACACACACACACACACACACGCACACTCACACAGAGCCCTCTAGTCACACACATGCACACACACACGCACACGGGCACACACACACAGAGCCCTCTAGTCACACACACGCGCACGCACACGGGCACACACACACACACACACACAGAAACACACATATGCAATTGCATGGAAACAGACCACACTGTCCTCGGTAGAGTTGTCATAATCGGTCTCTCCCTCTAAACTCCCCTCCGACAGATTGACTCACACATGTACACAGGCTTGCACACACACACACACACTTGGACACACACACAAAGTCAAAGTAATTTATTATCGGCTTACACAACAACACGCACGCGGCGACACCAAAAACACACACACACACCCACGCACATGCACCAGCGGTTTCCAAAGAAACTTGTCCTCGGCATTTCTCCCGTCTAAGCTGTCCTCCTCCAGGGGCAGCCAGGAGCAGTGGGCAGCCCTCCGAAGAGGGGCCCAGGGGCCGAGGTCCATGTGGGAGTGCTGGTCAGCACCTGAGAGATACCCCACCTGAGCACCGACAGCCCTGGAGATACCCCACCTGATCACCGACAGCCCTGGAGATACCCCACCTGATCACCGCCCTGGAGATACCCCACCTGCACCAACAGCCCTGGAGATACCCCACCTGATCACCGACAGCCCTGGAGATACCCCACCTGATCACCGACAGCCCTGGAGATACCCCACCTGATCACCGACAGCCCTGGAGATACCCCACCTGATCACCGACAGCCCTGGAGATACCCCACCTGATCACCGACAGCCCTGGAGATACCCCACCTGATCACCTACCGCCCTGGAGATACCCCACCTGATCACAGCCCTGGAGATACCCCACCTGATCACCGACAGCCCTGGAGATACCCCACCTGATCACCGACAGCCCTGGAGATACCCCACCTGATCACCGCCCTGGAGATACCCCACCTGCACCAACAGCCCTGGAGATACCCCACCTGATCACCGACAGCCCTGGAGATACCCCACCTGATCACCGACAGCCCTGGAGATACCCCACCTGATCACAGCCCTGGAGATACCCCACCTGCACCAACAGCCCTGGAGATACCCCACCTGATCACCGACAGCCCTGGAGATACCCCACCTGATCACCGACAGCCCTGGAGATACCCCACCTGATCACCGACAGCCCTGGAGATACCCCACCTGTGCCAACAGCGCCCCACGCGGGGATCGAACCCACAACCTTCTTACTGTGAGGCGGCAGTGCAAAACAACGAGCCACAAACACACTCATGCACGCACGTATACACTTAAGGCAATGGTGGCCTGGAGACTGCGACCAGTCCAGTAGATCCGAACATGCCATCCTAGACCCCCGAACCGCAGACCCCCTCAGGGTCACACCCCTGCCTCTCGAGCAGAAATACCAGGCCGGAGAAACGCCAAACGCTTTCTGCCTTCCACGTTCTGCCGCACATTATGACCGGGGCTGGGCTTTTCCATCCACAGATTAACCCTGCTCCTATTGGCTAGCCAATTAAGATACATTTAAATAAACCCAAAATCCTCCTTGTGATGTTCAGTCCTCTTTGTATATAGTAGGAGACTTGGAGCTCCGCCTCTCTGTTAGGACAGACTAGTGTCTAACTCTCCATCTCTCTAACCAGAGGAACGCTGTTTACTGATCGCTTTACAACAAGTCACACACAACACACACGCCTGCAATGAGCGGTGACACCGAGAACACACACACACACACACACACACACACACGAACGCATTCAGAGAGACCAGAGAGCGTGATGTTGTGTTGTACTATATGTGGTAAATGGACTGCATTTACAGTATACAGCGCCTTCTACCTGAACACAGTGCTTTACAACGGCCTCTCATTCACCCATTCACACACACATTCACACACCAGTGGCAACAGCTGCCATGCAAGGTGCTAACCTGCTCACTGGGAACAGTTTGGGGTTCAGAGTCTTGCCTGAGGACACGTTGACATGTGGACAGGAGGAGCCGGGATTCGGACCGTCGACCCGAAGATCATTGGACGACCCGCTCTACCTCCTCTGGGCTGTGATTAAGAGGCGTACACTAGAGGTCTTCTCGGGTCTAAAATGTGGACCCGAAACCGAGATGGACCCGAGACATTCGTTCCGAGATCCGACTAGATACGATCATTTTTTTTAAATATGTATACCGGACCCGATTTTGTCCGAGAGCAGGAGTAGGACAGAGACCCGAGACCCGAGTCGGATCGGGTATTTAAGGGATCCGACAGGCAGTAGCAAGTCAATCAATCAATCAATCAAAGCTTTATTTGTAAAGCGCATTTCATACCCAGAGGCAACACAATGTGCTTTACAGAGAACAAGGGAGGTGGGCATACGACCCACTCTCTACATATTCCAGAGGGAAGCAAAAAAAACAGTAATCACCCGGGGGCCAGATAAGTGAGCTGTAAAAATGCTTCCCTGTAGCAGCAGCATTTATTAATCGCTTAGGCTGTCGCGGCTGTTTGGCTTGCATGCTGTTGCATCACAGCTGGATCTATGGGGCGACGGCCAGAGCGATATTGCGGAGTGAAGCAGTGAGCTCGCTAGGTCGGGATGGTCACACCAGGCTAGCTTTCTCAGGCTGTGATGTGGCAGCATGTGTGTGTGTGTGTGTGTGTCTGTGTGTGCCTGTCTGTGTGCATGATGGAAATGAAATGGACGTAAATAAATAAGGCTACACAAAGCTGCCGCTAGGTTTGACCTCTTTATATTCATTTTCTTTCATCTTATTTTTCACCCTCATCCCTAATCTGCCCTGGGGAGGGTACACCCTCATCCATAATCTGCCCTGGGGAGGGTACACCCTCATCCCTAATCTGCCCTGGGGAGGGTACACCCTCATCCATAATCTGTCCTGGGGAGGGTACACCCTCATCCCTAATCTGCTCTGGGGAGGGTACACCCTCATCCCTAATCTGCCCTGGGGAGGGTACACCCTCATCCCTAATCTGCCCTGGGGAGGGTACACCCTCATCTGCCCTGGGGAGGGTACACCCTCATCCATAATCTGCCCTGGGGAGGGTACACCCTCATCCCTAATCTGCCCTGGGGAGGGTGCACCCTCATCCCTAATCTGCCCTGGGGAGGGTACACCCTCATCCCTAATCTGCCCTGGGGAGGGTGCACCCTCATCCCTCATCTGCCCTGGGGAGGGTACACCCTCATCCATAATCTGCCCTGGGGAGGGTACACCCTCATCCCTAATCTGCCCTGGGGAGGGTGCACCCTCATCCCTAATCTGCTCTGGGGAGGGTACACCCTCATCCCTAATATGCCCTGGGGAGGGTACACCCTCATCCCTAATCTGCCCTGGGGAGGGTACACCCTCATCCCCAATCTGCCCTGGGGAGGGTACACCCTCATCCCTAATCTGCCCTGGGGAGGGTACTCCCTCATCCCTAATCTGCCCTGGGGAGGGTACACCCTCATCCCTAATCTGCCCTGGGGAGGGTACACCCTCATCCCTAATCTGCCCTGGGGAGGGTACACCCTCATCCCTAATCTGCCCTGGGGAGGGTACACCCTCATCCCTAATCTGCCCTGGGGAGGGTACACCCTCATCCCTAATCTGCCCTGGGGAGGGTACACCCTCATCCCTAATCTGCCCTGGGGAGGGTACACCCTCATCCCTAATCTGCCCTGGGGAGGGTACACCCTCATCCCTAATCTGCCCTGGGGAGGGTACACCCTCATCCCTAATCTGCCCTGGGGAGGGTACACCCTCATCCCTAATCTGCCCTGGGGAGGGTACACCCTCATCCCTAATCTGCCCTGGGGAGGGTACACCCTCATCCCTAATCTGCCCTGGGGAGGGTACACCCTCATCCCTAATCTGCCCTGGGGAGGGTACACCCTCATCCCTAATCTGCCCTGGGGAGGGTACACCCTCCTCCCTAATCTGCCCTGGGGAGGGTACACCCTCATCCCTAATCTGCCCTGGGGAGGGTACACCCTCATCCCTAATCTGCCCTGGGGAGGGTACACCCTCATCCCTAATCTGCCCTGGGGAGGGTACACCCTCATCCCTAATCTGCCCTGGGGAGGGTACACCCTCATCCCCAATCTGCCCTGGGGAGGGTACACCCTCATCCCTAATCTGCCCTGGGGAGGGTACACCCTCATCCCTAATCTGCCCTGGGGAGGGCAAACATTGCTCCCCAGGAACAACCAGACCATTCAGACAGCACTCTGTCCTGCAAGGACATTAAAATAGAATTTCTCTCTGCATGCGTATCTCTTTCTCTCTCTCACTCTCTCTTTCTCTCTCTCTTTCTCTCTCTCTCTTTCTCTCTCTCTCTCTTTCTCTTTCTCTCTTTCTCTCTCTACACAGAACATTGAGTTGCGAATGAAACCATCAGTTTTATAGCTTTGCTCTTTGTCTGCTGGAAATATTGTAATCATGCAAATGCATTGTTAGTCTAGAGGCCAAATGAAATAGATCTGAATGTGACGCCTCACTGTCCTGGCTTCACCCAATCTGTGCAGTAGTACTAGTCTCCAGACAGACAGACAGACAGACAGACCAGACAGACCAGACAGACAGACAGACAGACCAGACAGACCAGACAGACCAGACAGACAGACAGACAGACAGACCAGACAGACCAGACCAGACAGACAGACCAGACAGACAGACAGACAGACCAGCCAGCCAACCAACCTCCAGACCAGCCAGCCAACGTCCGTTCCAGTGACTCACTTCCAACTCAGCGTATCAAATAACCGGTCGCTGATGAGTTGAAGATCTCTGGGCATGGCAGCACAGTGTGACCTTTTCTAAGCCGTGAATTATTCCATTTCCTCTGAGTCTGGGATCATTCCATATCCACTCAGATATGACACTGAGTCATGTGTTAGCGCTAACCTTTAGATGGCCACTTCTCACTGAGGCTGCTCTCACACCCTGACAGGTACAGCTTCTGCATATTGGTCCAGGGTTTTCAGTAAGACCACTGATCTCAATTGGCTGTCTGAAGGAAGAGAGGAAGAGAGAGAGAGAGGAGAGTGTGTGTGTATATGTGTGTGTGCGTGTGTGTGTGTGTGTGTGCGTGTGTGTGTGAGAGAGAGAGTGAGAGGGAGAGAGAGAGAGGGAGAGAGAGAGAGAGAGAGAGAGAGGGAGGGAGAGAGGGGGGAGAGAAAGAGAGAGGGATAGAGAGGGCGAAAGAGGGAGAGAGAGGGAGAGAGAGAGAAAAGGAGAGAGAGAAACAGGGAGGGGGAGAGAGGGAGAGAGAGAGAAAGAGAGAGGGAGGGAGAAAGAGAGAGGGAGAAAGAGGGAGAGAGAGAGAGAGAGGGATAGAGAGGGAGGGAGAGAGAGAGAGAGAGAGAAAGGGAGAGAGAGACAGGGAAGGGGAGAGAGAGAGAAAGAGAGAGGGAGGGAGAGAGAGGGAGGGAGAAAGAGAGGGAGGGAGAAAGGGAGAGGGAGAGACAGAGAGAGAGAGAATATTATCAGCATGTTTCTGTGAGCATTATTCATAATCAGCACCTCCACCTTCCCTCTGTGTTCCACTGACAGATGACACTGCTGCTGGCAAGATAAGTAAAGGTAATGTTTAGGTCTGGGCTTGTCTTTCTCTCTCTCTATCTCTCTCTCACACACAAACACACACACACACACACACACTTCTCTTATCATTTTGTTCTGGACACACACATCTCTCTCATCTCCGTGTCCCTGCCTACAGACACACAGAAAAGGTTAGCAGGCTGGGCAATGAGCTGAATGCTGAATGTGTGTATGTGTGTGTGTGTGTGTGTGTGTGTGTGTGTGTGTGTGTGTGTGTGTGTGTGTGTGTGTGTGTGTGTGTGTGTGTGTGTGTGTCTGTCTGTCTGTCTGTCTGTCTGCATGATCAGTCAGTGCGGAGCTCTGACTGTGTGGACGCCTGGGGACGACTTTGAAAGCGACTCCTTTCTTGTCCTCCCTCGGGGGGACGCATTTCAATGCAACACCAGAGAGGGGCAGGGGCAGCAGCGGCTCCAGATCTGCTCTGGCTGGAGGGTTCAGAGCTCAACGCTTATCAGCTGAACACAGATGCCTTTTATATGCATATTCATAGACACAGGCCACACATTCATCCATAGGCATGTTTATGAGTATGTTATACAGTAAGTATAGGCATGTTATAATCATGTTTATAAACATGTTATAGCTATGTTAATAATCGTGTTATAAGCACTCTGGATGCATCTTAGGTTGTTTTGTTTTTTTGTTGTTGTTGTTTTTTCAAGTTGGAGAGTGTGCTTTGTCAGAGAGTTGGATGAATTCCTGACGCTCCAGAGAAGATGGAGGCCGGTCATGTGATCTCATCCTCCTGTCCTCCTCCGTTCCGCCAGCCTCTCCCAGAATAACACAACCGCTCTTCCTCTGGAACACTGTGAGCGCGGGCCTCTGTGAATCACAGCACAATCAGAACAGGCCCCGCCCACAGACAGCGCTGGTCAGAACAGGCCCCGCCCAGAGACAGCGCTAGTCAGAACAGGCCCCGCCCAGAGACAGCGCTAGTCAGAACAGGCCCCGCCCACAGACAGCGCTAGTCAGAACAGGCCCCGCCCAGAGACAGCGCTCGTCTTCCATTGTGGCACTGACAGCACTGTGCTGCAGTCTGGGGCTAAGTGACTCTCTCTCTCTCTCTCTCTCTCTCTCTCTCTCTCTCTCTCTCTCCTCTCTCTCTCTCCTCTCTCTCTCTCTCCACCCCTCCCTCTCTGTCTCTCTCCACCCCTCTCTGTCTCTCTCTCTCTCTGTCCCTCTCACCCCCCTCCTCTCTCTCCCTCTCTCTGTCTCTCTCCCCCCACCTCTCTCTCTCTGTCTCTCTCCCCCCACCTCTTTCTCTCTGTCTCTCTCTCCCTCTCTCTCCCTCTGTCTCTCTCTCTCCCTCAGTCTCTCTCTCCCTCTCTCTCTCCCTCACTCTCTCTCCCTCTGTCTCGTCCTCTCTCTGTCTCTCTCTCTCTCCCTCTCTCTCCCTCTCTCTCTCCCTCACTCTCTCTCCCTCTGTCTCGTCCTCTCTCTGTCTCTCTCTCCCTCTCTCTCTCTCCCCCTCTCTCTCTCTCTCCCTCTCTCTCCCGCTCTCTCTCTCTCTCTCTCTCTGCCGCCCTTTATGCTGCTGCCTCTAAGGCTGGTTTCAGGTACGACAGCCAAGATGCTTCTTCCTTGCGTGGCGACCGCCTGGCTGGAATGCCAAAGACGTTGAAAGATTAAATACGTGCCGTTTAGTGACTCATCTCTCTTGTATCGGCATCCGGTTCAAGGCCGCCCACTCCCTCCTCTCTGCCTCCCCTGAGCCTCTACATCATCAGATAGGTCTGGGAGACGTCCAGGGGGACACCACAAGACCAGAGACGTCCAGGGGGACACCACAAGACCAGAGATGTCCAGGGGGACACCACAAGACCAGAGATGTCCAGGGGGACACCACAAGACCAGAGACGTCCAGGGGGACACCACAGACGTCCAGGGGGACACCACAAGACCAGAGACGTCCAGGGGGACACCACAGACGTCCAGGGGGACACCACAAGACCAGAGACGTCCAGGGGGACACCACAGACGTCCAGGGGGACACCACAAGACCAGAGACGTCCAGGGGGACACCACAGACGTCCAGGGGGACACCACAAGACCAGAGACGTCCAGGGGGACACCACAAGACCAGAGACGTCCAGGGGGACACCACAAGACCAGAGACGTCCAGGGGGACACCACAGACGTCCAGGGGGACACCACAAGACCAGAGACGTCCAGGGGGACACCACAAGACCAGAGACGTCCAGGGGGACACCACAAGACCAGAGACATCCAGGGGGACACCACAAGACCAGAGACGTCCAGAGACCAGACTGAGGACTAATGTGTACCATTCTGTAGCCAGGGTTACGAATAGGAAGGAAGGGAGGGAGGGAGGAAGAAAGAAAGAAAGAAAGAAAGAAAGAAAGAAAGAAAGAAAGAAAGAAAGAAAGAAAGAAAGAAAGAAAGAAAGAAAGAAAGAAAGAAAGAAAGAAAGAAAGAAAGAAAGAAAAAGGAGATAGAACAGAATCTTGTGTCTGGTAATTCAAATCTGAAGACATCACACATCAATATTATACTGTAACATAATCTCAGTGCACACACGCTTAAGTACTGTAAGATGGCGGCCTGGTCGCCGGGCCCAGACGGGGGTGGGTCCGGCGTGTGATGGCGGTCCAGCGGTCGGATGCGCGCCTTTTCAAACTGACCCTATACATCGATGACGCCGGACGGCAGACAGCAACCCACGCCGCCTCCGCCCGATGAGACGGTCAGCGGGTACAGCACAGCAAGACAGAGCAGAGCAGAGCAGCATAAGCATCTTAGAAGCATGTTTACGAACACGTTATAGCTTTGTTATTAACAGGTCGTTGTGCGGTGGCGTTCCGGGGGGTGCCCCGCGGAGACGGAGGCGGAGCTTCCGCGGCGATCGACGCGGTCCACAGCGCCGTCGGAGGAGGGGAGGTCATAGTTCACAGTTAGAAGTCCATCGGCGGTAACACAGAAGCTCACAGCACGTCCACAGACAGACAGAGACAGGAAAGACACGCGGCGGATGATGTCACTGTTACAGCTTCTCCCAGCGACCTGAGGTCACCCCCCCACCCCTGACCTAACTGAAATATTCACACACACCTAACCCACCCTACTCATCCCAGCCCTAGACCGGCTACACCCAACCCAGCCCCCAAAACAACCCCAGTGCAACCCCAGCTACCCCCACCCTGGGCCCCACCCCCAAGTCCCAGCAGCATCCCATAGCCCCCCCCCCCCCCCAAGACCAGGCCCCCCACCCCCCCATACCAGGCCCCCACCCCCCCCACCCCCCCCCCAAGACCAGACCCCCCCCCAAAGACCAGACCCCCTCAGCAGTTCCCCACGGTGCTGACGGTGGTGTAGCTGAACTTGGACATGGACGTCCCGGTGGCCATGGCGTCCTCCTCGGCCTCGCGGCGTCCCCCGTGGCGACGGCAGGGGGGGGCGGAGCGGCAGCAGGCGAAGGTGGCGAGCAGCGCCTTGCGGAAGCGCGTGTTCATGAAGCAGTAGATGACGGGGTTGACGCAGGCCGAGGTGTAGGACAGCAGGTGGATGAAGGAGATGGGCGCCCCGGACAGCGCCCGCTCGGCCGAGCGGAGGTCGAAGGCCTTCCAGGTGTTGGCGCAGTACAGCGGCATCCAGCACAGGAAGAACAGCACCACGATCACCACCAGCATGCGGATCACGCGCTTCTTGGCGACCAGCTTGGCCTCTGGCGTGTTGCTGCGGGCGCGCTCCACCTTGGCCCTGCCTCCTCCCGCCGGCGCCGCCGTCGACCCTCCGCCGGCGGTGGCCGGCGCCGACAGGGCGGACATCTCCATGGACTGCGGCCGCTTGGACACCTGGACGTAGCAGCCGTCGCCGTCGTCGCCAGGGGCCGTCGTCGCCGTGGTCAGGCCGTTCCTCGTGCCTGTGTGGGGTCAGGGGTCACGGGGGGGGGGGGGGGGGGGGGTCAGACAAGGGTTCAGGTCTGGGTCGAGAGTAGAGGTAGAGAGTCCCGTGTGACCTCTATGAAAGCCAGTTAGGTCGACCACAAACGGATTATAGGACCTGTTATGGTTACCTGTCTCTGCCGAACAACACAGTGACCCCCCTTCTAGAAGGAGCTACACCAGAACACACTCAACCGATGTCATCTGCACTCACACAAACACACACACACACACACACACACACACCTTCCCCCTGTGTGTCCGCTGTGCTCTCTTCCTTGTGACTGCTGCCATTTAAGACCGAGAGGAAGCAGTTTCCCGTGAAGCGCAGCTCTTAAAAGCAAGGCTAGGCCACAGCGCTGACTCAGCTAACAGGGCAGCGTTGCTGAACCACGGGGGAAATTGGTGTGTATATTAATAAACCGTCCAATCATGCTGCTTAACCTTCACGGTGTCGCGGAATGGGAGCTCTTCTGGTTCAGTACATCCGGCCTCATTAAATAAAGCTGGGGCCGTAGGAGAGCGGGCCCACGCTGCGCTCGGGGAAACGAGGGGAGGTTTGCGGACGCGGTAAACATGGTTGGCCTTAACCATCCTAGGTCAGAGTCACCTATTACAGAAACAAGAGAAGCATAACCCAGCTGGGTCAGATAGGAAATTGCACGGCTGACGTATAGTAAGCCTTTGTGTCTGTCTCTCTCTCTCTCTCTCTCTTTCTGTCTCTCCCTCCCTCTCGCTCTCTTTCTCCCTCCCTCTATCTCTTCCTCTCTCTCTCTCTCTTTCTCTCTCTCTCCCTCTCTTTCTCCCTCCCTCTCGCTCCCTCTATCTCTCTCTCCCTCTCTCTCTCTCTCTCTTTCTCCCTCCCTCTATCTCTTCCTCTCTCTCTCTCTCTTTCTCTCCCTCTCCCTCTCTTTCTCCCTCCCTCTATCTCTCCCTCCCTCTCTCTCTCTCTCCCTCCCTCTCTTTCCCTCTCTCCCTCTCTTTCTCCCTCTCTCTCTCTCTATCCCTCTCTCTCTCTGTCCCTCTCCCTCTCTCTCTCTCTATCCCTCTCTCTCTCTGTCCCTCTCTCTCTATCTCTCCCTCTCTCTCTATCTCCCCCCCTCTCTCTCTCTCTCTCTCTCTCAGGAACTCTTGAAGCTTTAAAACATTCAAACATACTGCCAAAACAGAAAGACATGAATAAATAATGAATATATGCATAAAAGAGGAAAAACATCTCTCTCTCTCTCTGTGTGTGTGTGTGTGTGTGCGTGTGTGTGTGTCTATATATATATATATATATATATATAGACACACTATATGGGCAAAAGTATTGGGCCACCTACACATTACACCTATAGGAGCTTTTATGACATCCCATTCTAAATTCATAGGCATTATATGGAGATCATAGGAATTATATTCATAGGCAGTATATGCATCTATAACAGCTCCCATTCATCCAGAAGAGCCTTTGTGAGGTCAGAGACTGATGTTGGACGAGAGAGCTCTTACATCGCCAGGCGCAGCGCCGAGCGTCGGGTGGAGTGGTGTAAAGCACGCCGCCGCTGGACTTTGGAGCAGCGGAAACATGTTTTGTGGAGGGACGAATCACACGTCTCTGTCTGGCAGTCTGATGGATGAGTCTGGGTTTGGTGAATTCCACGATAACATTACCTGCATGACCGCACTGCCAACTCTAACGTTTGATGGAGGAAGGATAATAGTCTGGGGTTGTTTCTCTCTCTCCCTCTCTCTCCTTCTGTCTCTCTCTCTCCCTGTCTCTCCCTGTCTCTCTCTCTCTCCCTCTCTCTCTCTCTCTCTCCCCGTCTCTCTCTCTCTCTCCCTCTGTCTCTCTCTCTCCCTCTCTCTCCCTCTCCCTCTCTCTCCCTCTCTCTCTCCCTCTCTCCCCGTCTCTCTCTCTCTCCCTCTGTCTCTCTCTCTCCCTCTCTCTCCCTGTCTCCCTCTCTCTCCCTCTCTCTGTCTCTCTCCCCCCGCCTCTCTCCCCCTCTCTCCCTCTCTCTCCCTCTGTCTCTCTCTCTCCCTCTCTCTCCCTGTCTCCCTCTCTCTCCCTCTCTCTGTCTCTCTCCCCCCCTCTCTCTCTCTCTCTCTCCCTCTCTCCCTCTCTCTCTCTCTCATAGTCTCACATTTTGGACAATTCTATGCTTCCAACTTTGTGGGAACAACTTTGGGGAAGACCCTTTTCTGTTCCAGCATGACTGTGCCCCAGTGCACAAAGCAAGGTCCATAAAGGCATGGTTGGGTGAGGTTCGTGTGGAAGAACTTGACTTGCCCGCACTGAGCCCTGACCTCAACCCCATCCAACACCTTTGGGATGAACTAGAACGGAGATTGCGAGCTAGGCCCTCTCATCCAATATCGGTGTCTGACCTCACAAATGCTCTTCTGGATGAATGGGAAAATATTCCCACAGACACATGCCTTCCCAGAAGAGTGGAAGCTGTTACAGCTGCAAAGGGGGGAACCAACTCCATATGAATGCCTGCAAATTTCAGTATGTGATGCAATGAAAGCCCCTGTAGGTGTAATGAAAAGGTGTAGTGAAAGGTATTGTAGGTGATCCTCAAATGGAGCAAACTGAGAAGATCATCAAACCATCAAACCATCACACACACACACACACACGATGAGTTTCTGGGAGTGGGTGAGCAGGGTCTCACCGCTGGTCTCTTGCTTCTGTCCCATCTCAAACTGGATCCCTCTGTAGAGCTCTCTGGAGATGAGGCCGTAAGCCACGATCATGACCAGGCCCGGCACTACGAACAGAACCAGCAGCAGCAGGATGTACCTGTCACACACACAGAAATGACTTAACCCCAGTTTCCACAGAAAACCTTGACAGAAATCCATTTGTGCCCCGTCAGAAAACAATCAGCCAATCAGCGTCCTTTAAGGAAATACTGGCAGCTACGCCGGGCGGGGTTTAGGTGTGACGACAGCGAGAAGCAACTATTCGTTCTAAAACAAACATGGCGGCTTTTCTGAATTATGGACAAAGCAAGACTGCGTCCTGCAAGTCTCTATATTTCCCTCACGCACATTCGGGTTTGAGGGCGGTGACGTGCGCTGGTTGTACTCTGAGGCGCAGGCTTCGTTCAAACTGAAAGTGACGCACCACACGCTGTCTGCCGGCGGCCCAAGGTGCTATTTATGCTGCGCTTGCAAAAGTTCCCAGCAAACGCGCAACGTCAGGGAGACGTTCAAATCATATCTTAATAACGTCCGTCGGTCCAGAACCCCATTTGTACGTCTGCTGGACCTCCTCAATATTCAAACGTTTGGCTTGGAACCCTCTAAGACGTCTGTGGATGTGCAAAACGGGTTCAATATCTGAACGTTAAAAAAAAACATTTATTCTGGCTCCTAATTGGATGTCTTTGGACGTCCGAAAAAGACAAAAAAGACATCTAAAATGCGTCTTTTAGACGTGTCTTTGCTCAGTGGGTTAGTACATCTGCCCTTAAGCATATAATCAAATGCTAAAGGGCGATAATAACAAACTAAAAATACAATAGGTGTTTAAGAGGGAGGATTGTTGTAGTACTTCTTGAAGCGGCAAGTTTTGAGCCTGCGGCGAAAGATGGGCAGCGACTCTGCTGTCCTGACGTCAGTGGGCAGTTCATTCCACCACACACACACACACACACACGCACACACACGCACACACGCCTCACACACACCCCTGTCTCACCAGGTCTGCTCCACCTGCCGGTGGGGCCAGGCGTGTCGGCAGGCGTGCACCGTCACGTTGTCCGGGCGGACGTAGAAGCGCAGCGAGCTGAAGACCGGGTACGGCGCCATGACCACCAGCGACAGCAGCCACGTGGCGGCGATCACGCGGTTGGCGTGGGAGCGCGTCTGCCACGCCCGCGACTTCAGGGGGTTGCAGATGGCGCTGTAGCGCTCGATCGCTATGGCAACCAGGCTGAAGGTGGAGATGCTCACGGAAATGCCTGCGGACGGAGGGATAGCAGGCGTGAGGTGAAATGCATCGTGGATAAGGACGTGACAAAACACCGTTTCCAACGTTTCGAAGGAGCGAGACAGAGAGAGAGAGAGAGAGAGAGAAAGAGAGAGAGAAAAGGAGAGAGAGAGAGAGAGAAAGGGAGAGATAGAGACAGAGAGAAAGAGAGAGAGAGAGAGAGAGAAAGGGAAAGAGAGAGAGAGATACAGAGAGAGAAAGAGAGGGAGAAAGGGAAAGAGAGAGACAGAGAGAAAGGGAGAGAGAGAGAGAGAGAGAGAGAGAGAGAGAGAGAAAGGGAGAGATAGAGAGGGAGAAAGGGAGAGATAGAGAGAGATAGAGAGAGAAAGGGAGAGATAGAGAGGGAGAAAGGGAGAGATAGAGAGGGAGAAAGGGAGAGACAGAGAGAAAGGGAGAGAGAGAGAGAGAGAGAGATAGAGAGAGAGAAAGGGAGAGATAGAGAGAGAGAAAGGGAGAGATAGAGAGGGAGAAAGGGAAAGATAGAAAGGGAGAGATAGAGAGAGAAAGGGAGAGACAGAGAGGGAGAAAGGGAGAGACAGAGGGAGAAAGGGAGCGATAGAGAGAGAAAGGGAGAGATAGAGAGAGAGAAAGGGAGAGACAGAGGGAGAAAGGGAGAGATAGAGAGGCAGAAAGGGAGAGACAGAGAGAAAGGGAGAGAGAGAGAGAGAGAGAGAGAGAGAGATAGAGAGAAAGGGAGAGATAGAGAGAGAGAAAGGGAGAGATAGAAAGGGAGAGATAGAGAGAGAGAAAGGGAGAAAGGGAGAGATAGAGAGGGAGAAAGGGAGAGACAGAGAGGGAGAAAGGGAGAGATAGAGAGGCAGAAAGGGAGAGACAGAGAGAAAGGGAGAGAGAGAGAGAGAGAGTTAGAGAGAAAGGGAGAGAGAGAAAGGGAGAGATAGAGAGGGAGAAAGAGAGATAGAAAGGGAGAGATAGAGAGAAAGGGAGAGACAGAGGGAGAAAGGGAGAGATAGAGAGGCAGAAAGGGAGAGACAGAGAAAGGGAGAGAGAGAGAGAAATATAGAGGGAGAAAGGGAGAGATAGAGAGAGATAGAGGGAGAAAGGGAGAGATAGAGAGAGAGAAAGGGAGAGATAGAGAGAGAGAAAGGGAAGTATAGAGAGAGAGAAAGGGAGAGATAGAGACAGAGAGAAAGGGAGAGATAGAGACAGAGAGAAAGGGAGAGAGAGAGAGAGAGATAGAGAGGGAGTAAGGGAGAGATAGAGAGGCAGAGGTGGTTATCGTCAGGGTCTTGTCAGAGCAGACATTGCTCAGAACATCTGATGAGATGATATCTGACCCCCCAGCTGAGACAAAGGTAATGACCCTGATCCACTTCCTTTAGCTTGCGGCTAACACATGTGTGTGTGTGTGTGTGTGTGTGTGTGTGTGTGTCCGTGTCTGTACATACCATTCCAGATACTTCTGTCACTGCAATAGTCAGCAGAAGCAAACATCAATCTGCCCTGACCCCCCCCCCCCCCCCCCTCCATTTCATCTGAAACCCCACTTTGTTATTCTCAACATCTCTCTCCCTCTTCAATCTCATCTTTCTCCCTCTACCCCAGACTCCCGCCCCCCGAACCCCACCCCCCCGTGCAATCTCATCTGATCATGTCTTGTTTCGATAAGCGTAGGGTTGGGCTGTGGATTGCAGGATTTCATATTAAAGGGCAAGAAGGCTTGAAATGCATTAGATCAGCCGGTCCCGTTCTTCTCGACATTCCGGGCGCGTTCTGACCGGCGGGGAGCGATGATAGAACTCGTCCACAGGGAGCAGGGAGTGTATTTTACACTAAGATGTGAATGCTAATCGCAGGTGGAGAGAGCAGGCGGATTAAGGTAAAGTAGAGAAGGCAAAAAAAGGTATCCTCGTCCTCTATCTCCCTCCTCCCTCCCTCCCTCCCTCTCATCTACCCCTTGACATTGTATTCAACTGATGTAGGAGTGAATTAGTCGCCTCCAATATATGCCGGCTAATACATGCTGCTCACCAGCGTTCTATCAAAAAATCTGTAGACTAAATGGTAAATGGACTGCACTTATATAGCGCTTTTCCACCTTAGCGGCACTCAAAGCGCTTTACAATGGCCTCTCATTCACGGTAGCTGCCATGCAAGGTGCTAACCTGCTCATTGGGAGCAATTTGGGGTTAGGTGTCTTGCTCAAGGACACTTCGACATGTGGATAGTCAGAGCTGGGATTCGAACCGCTGACCCTTCGATCATTGAACGACCCACTCTACCAACTGAGCTACAGCCGCCCCAATCACTTGGCGGACATTGTTAACTAGTAGAAGAGTGAACAACATGAGCAGCATGAGCAGATATAAACACAAAACAGGAGCTCAAAAAACAGAAAGGAAAGACAATTTTGGAACGAGGAAACTCCAACTGCCAAACTACCAAAATAAGACATATTTTATTCGCAATCATCATTCAGTGGTGTTCGCACAGCCGTTCTGTTATCTCTCACTCTCCCCGTCAACCTGTGACTGCCGAGCGCTCGTTCTTCAATCAAAAACCAAATCACAACTGGATATTATCCATATTATCGATCCATATCCATATTATCGATCGAACATGACGGGGTGGAGTAATTGCTCATGGGATGACTTTGCGCAGCGCAAGGCTCCTTGAGTGCCCTTCCAACAGTGATGAGTAGGGCTGCTTGATGAACTGACTGAGAGAAAGAGAGAGAGAGGGAGAGAGGGAGAGAGGGAGAGAGAGAGAGAGAGAGCGAGAGAGAGAGAGAGAGAGAGAGAGAGAGGGAGAGAGGGAGAGAGAGAGAGAGAGGGAGAGAGAGAGAGAAGGAGAGAGGGAGAGAGGGAGAGAGAGAGAGGGAGAGAGAGAGAGAGAGAGGGAGAGAGGAGAGAGAGAGAGAGCGAGAGAGAGAGAGAGCGAGGGGGGAGAGAGAAAGAGCGAGAGAGAGAGAGAGAGAGAGAGAGGGGGGGGAGAGAGAGCGAGAGAGAGAGAGAGGGGGAGAGAGAAAGAGCGAGAGAGAGAGAGAGAGAGAGAGGAGAGAGAGAGAGGGAGAGAGGGGGGAGAGAGAGAGAGAGAGAGAGAGAGGGGAGAGAGAGAGAGAGAGGGAGAGTGAGAGAAAGAGAGGGAGAGATAGAGAGAGAGAGAGAGAGAGAGAGAGAGAGAGAGAGCGAGAGAGAGAGAGAGAGGGGGGGGGGAGAGAGATCTGCTAGGGTTATCTAATTATAATTATTATCTGCTATCTCCTGAATTAGTAGCAGTGTCCAGGTACCTGGTAGGTAGAGTTCAAATGAATAAAGAACTGACTGAGCCAGACCTACTGTATTAGCAATAGGTGAATTTAAACAGCATTAAAGACTGGTTAGATAAACCAAAATGGTCTAAATAGCGTTTAGTTAACTTTTTTTTATTAACTTCTTCTTCTTCTTCTAATTAACTTATT
>NC_140242.1:3213311-3216581 GCF_949987555.1 Borostomias antarcticus | reverse complement strand
CTGCACTGTCCTGTCCTGTCCTGCTCCCTGTCCTGTCCTGTCTCTGCACTGTCCTGTCCTGTCCTGCTCCCTGTCCTGTCCTGTCCTGTCCTGTCCTGCTCCCTGTCCTGTCCTGTCTCTGCACTGTCCTGTCCTGTCCTGCTCCCTGTCCTGTCCTGTCCTGTCCTGCTCCCTGTCCTGTCCTGTCCTGTCCTGCTCCCTGTCCTGTCTGTCTCTGTCCTGTCCTGTCCTGTCTGTCCTGCTCCCTGTCCTGTCTGTCTCTGTCCTGTCCTGTCCTGTCCTGTCCTGCTCCCTGTCCTGCCCTGTCCTGTCCTGCACCCTGTCCTATGTCATCTTTAACAGCGTATGCCTGAACCCTAGTCAAAGTCCTAGTACAGTACGTGTGAACCAGATACTGTACATGGCTAATAAACAGATCTCGAGTCTTGAATCTTGAATGAATGAAAGTGACCAAGAGTTTGGGGTGACTGAGTGACAATGGTAAAATCAGCTGCAATTCTGGATCATATTCCAGAGCCTCTAAGGGGGGGTTAGTGATCCGCAGCGCTCCGGCTGCCTGTGTACAGTCAACTAAAGTGGTTCAACCCTCCTGCTGTTGGACTGACGGCCGCTCTGTCAGGATCAGAGACTTTCCTCACAGCTGCTTTCCTTGTCCATCGACGTCAGCGGTCTGCCACAGAAGGACCTAGCTGGAGACAGGGGATATATATCTGTACAGCACTCTAGTGTGTGTGTGTGTGTGTGTGTGTGTGTGTGTGTGAGGTGTTTGGGTGGTGAGTGCGTCATGTATTTACATGTGCGTGTGTGTTGGTATGTATGTAGCGCAGAGGGGGGTCCTGAATCTCATTAGACTCTTCACAAGTCAAGACCCCCGCTGCTCTACATACATACCAACACACACACACACACACACACACACATACACACATACACACATACACACATACACACATACACACACACACACACACACACACACAAATGCATCCCGGGTAGGGCACCTGTTATTTGCCTCCGGGAAATAACCACCACCAGATCAGTACCGGAATCAACCGAACAGAGTCGAATCAACCGAACAAGTCGGAATCAACCGAACAGAGTCAGAGCACGCTGAGCCTGCAGGCTGAACTGCAGCAAGCAATTGAATCGATGCGTGCATGAAAAGTCCCGAGCCAAAGGAGAAATGTGGGAATGACCTGGCTGCAGAATATCCTGTCAAAGGAATATGCGCTCTTCAAGGCAACAGAAGTGCGCCCAAAAATCTGCAGCTGCTCTAAGCGGCTCTTGGCACTATTCAGCCAACGTGTAGAAGCCGAGCGAGCCTTCTCTTAGAAACCGGCTGAGCGACCGCTCCATCAATGCTCTTTGATGCCTCCTCAAGTCCCACTTTATCAAACAGAGGAAAGTGAAATAGCCTAATCGAAATGGGATAGGAATTTGGTTCATTTAAATGTTTAGGCTTAGGCCTAGTGTAGCCTACAATGTAAGCGCAAGGTTTTTTTCTCACATAGCCTACTTTTAAATTGCGAATTTGAGCTATTTTTTGTTTTCTCATGTTGATTTTTATAAATAAAACGTTTAATGTGATACATTATTATACAATAGCACTATTCTGTTGCATTTATTTGTCTACATAGCATAAATCCAATTTTAAAAAGCACTTCGAATTTCTACGGGAAATCTCGGGATGACCCGGGAAGAGGTCAGAAAATTCCCGGGAATTAAAATTGGCTAAATCCGTGAAAATCTGAAACACTATCACACACACACACACACACTGTAAAAAGGCCAGAGGTCCTGAGACTGAGTAAATTAGAGGCACATAAAACCAGTTAATTATCCCCTGTCCCCTCTCTCCTAAATAATGGGTGTGTGATCGGGCTGGCCCCCCGGTGCTGTCTCTCTAGTCTGCAGGGCTCAGCCATCGTACACGATCCACCGTGTTCAGGTTCTGGTATGTACACCTCTCAGTCAGGGCCTGTATGTTCAGGTTCAGCTACGGTCAGGGCCTGTTCATAGCTGGTCTGTGATGACAGTGGGCTGTTTTGTCTCTGTCTCTGACGAGTCTGAATCCTGTCTTTCTCTGATGGCTGCTGACATCTCTCTCTCTCTCTTCTCTCTCTCTCTCTCTCTCTCTCTTATCTCTCTCTCTCTCTCTTCTCTCTCTCTCCCTCTCTCTCCCTCTCTCTCACCCCTGACGCTGGTGTCCGTGGATGACTCTGGCCTGGGCTCCGCCCCCGGAAACAGCACTATCTACCCCCCCCCCAGAGAAGAGTCACACACACACATGCATGCATGCACACACACACACGTACAGTACACACACACAGACACACACACACAATACATACATACATACACATGCACACACACACGCACACACACACATGAATGCACACACACACTCACGTATACAGTACACACACATACACACACACGCACACATACAAATTGACAGACAGAAAAAGACTCACATATACAGTGATTTTCTTCTATCGGTGTGCCAATTGGTGTATGATACACACATCCATTAATCAATCAGTTAATCAATCAATCAATCACCTTATGTATGCGGATGATCTGGTCATCTTCAGCCCATATAGTGCTGGGCTAAAACAGCTTCTGAGAATGTGCTCGATGTATGGTGCAGATTTTGATATAAAATATAACGCTAAGAAAAGTAAGATGATGATTGTCAGGAGTAGAGAAGACAGACACTCAATCTTTCCTGACTTCTATCTGTCTGGCTCTGTGCTCAGCGAATGTAGTGACATCACATATCTGGGTCATATCATCTCCAATGACCTGTCTGATGACAAGGACATCTTTAGGCAGCGTCGGAAGCTGTACGCTCAAGGGAACATGCCGTGTCATAAATTCAGCATGTGCTGGATTAATGTAAAGATCTCACTCTTTAAAGCGTACTGTACACTGTTGTAGACTGCCCACCTGTGGTGTGGATATAAGCGAGGCAGCATCAGAAGGCTCACTGTGGCTTATAATGACAGCATGAGGCTGCTGCTGAGAGCTCCAAGAAGCTCCAGTGCAAGCCATCAATCAAAGCTTTATTTGTATAGCGCATTTCATACCCAGAGGCAACACAATGCGCTTTACAGAGAACAAGGGAGGTGGGCATACGACCCACTCTCTACATATTCCAGAGGGAAGCAAAAAAACAGTTATCACCCGGGGGCCAGATAAGTGAGCTGTAAAAAATCTTCCCTGACCCCTCTCAACAAGGCGATCGAGCAAGCTCCAGGAGTATGTTTG
>NC_140242.1:3205811-3208311 GCF_949987555.1 Borostomias antarcticus | reverse complement strand
GGGCATGGTCAAACCCAACACTCCCTCCCGACCTCTGCGCTCTGCTACCTCGGGGCGACTGGTTGCTCCGTAACTCCGAGCCCCCTGCGGTCGATGGACACGGTCACGGCTCTTCTCTGTCCTGGCCCCACAGTGGTGGAACGAACTGTCCACTGACGTCAGGACAGCAGAGTCGCTGCCCATCTTTCGCCGCAGGCTCAAAACTCACCTCTTCAAGAAGTACTACCAGGATCCTCCCTCTTAAACACCTATTTTATTTTTAGGTTGCTATTCTTGCACTGCCTTCAGCACAGATTATGCTCTTAGTCACTTGTTTTAGAAAGGAGATGCACTTGTGAGTTCTGGCGAGTAGTAGTACACTGACTACCTGCGTTAAATGCAATTATTCTAAGTCGCTTTGGATAAAAGCATCAGCAAAATGTCTGTAATGTAATGTAGGCTAATGTAATGTAATGTAATGTTAGGGAGACACCTGCAGGCTATCAGTGGCGCTGTCTGCTGGGTTAGGAGCAGCAGCTGCAGGCTATCAGCTAATCAACAGACCTGAGGATGAGAAGGAGCAGCAGCTGCAGGCTATCAGCTAATCAACAGACCTGAGGAGGAGAAGGAGCAGCAGCTGCAGGCTATCAGCTAATCAACAGACCTGAGGATGAGGAGGAGCCGGAAGCTGACAGACGGCAGCAGGAGCTCCAGAGTGACAGGTGAGCGAGCGTTACATCCTCCCTCAGATGTGGGCCGGTGCGTCAGAGAGGAAGGACAGGTAAAGTGGCCTGCATACTAACACCAGATGGAACCAGATGTGTGGTGCTTAAACGACTCTCAGACTGACAACTAGCATTAAGGATTTATTGCTAAAATTATCATTAATAAAGTGATATTTACAATATAATTCAGCCCTCTAGGGGGTTTTATTGAGCCACACAAGTATACACACACGTGGGCGGAGACGCAGCACACAACACACACACATGCAACTTCTCCCATCCAATCCGTCGTCCTCCAGGGGCAGCCAGGAGCAGTGGGCAGCCTCGTCAGTGGCGCCCGGGGACCAAGTCCAAGTGCTCAGACTGAAGAGCGTCGGTTCTTCTTCTGCATGTTTTTCGTATTGTGTTCTTTGGGAGGAAACCCTAGTGAACACGGGGAGAACACTCCGCACAGAAAGGCTCAAGCAGAACAGGCAGAGTGTGACAGGGACGTCACAGTGGTTGTGTTCTGATGCACTGTAGCCTGTTCCCTGTTCTGCCGTCTGGGAGTCCAGGCTAAGGAAATGGTAAATGGACTGCACTTATATAGCGCTTTTCCACCTTAGCGGCACTCAAAGCGCTTTACAATGGCCTCTCATTCACCCATTCACACATACATTCACACACCAATGGCGGTAGCTGCCATGCAAGGTGCTAACCTGCTCATTGGGAGCAATTTGGGGTTAGGTGTCTTGCTCAAGGACACGTCAACATGTGGACAGTCAGAGCTGGGATTCGAACCGCTGACCCTTCGATCATTGAACGACCTGCTCTACCAACTGAGCTACAGCCGCCCCCCAGGGTAGAGAAGACCAGATTTCAGATTCCAGATTGCAGATTTATTTTTTTGTCACAGGTAATGTACAGTTACAGTGAATTGCAGCTGCCGGCTGCAAGATTATACTCAATACAGATAAATTCCAATACTCAATTTACAAATTCACAAGTTGAACATTTTCTTATCCCCGTAACTCTGTAATAGATGTCCTATACCCCTTAACTCTGTAATAGATATCCTATACCCCTGAACTCTGTAATAGATGCCCTATACCCCTGACCTCTGTAATAGATGCCCTATACCCCTGAACTCTGTAATAGATGCCCTATACCGGGTCAATACCTGCCTTTGGTGTCGAGTCACATCCTTAAGTTGTGTGTTTCTCACCCTGACACAGCTCAGTGGTTGATCAAACACACACACTCGCTCAAACATGCACTCGCTCAAACACACGCTCGCACGCGCACGCTCACTCAAACACGCACTCACACAAACACACACTCACAAGTGTTGAGTAGGCCTTCTTGGGGTGTGTATAAATCAGCTCACTTGTGGTTTCCTTTGAGCTGGGACCCTTTTGGAAGTGACTGTATTGTATGCTGATGTTCTTAGTGCCCAGACTCTGCCTTGCCTTGTAGGGGTGGCTGTAGCTCAGTTGGTAGAGCGAGTTGTTCAGTGATCGAAGGGTCAGTGGTTCGAATCCCAGCTCCGACTGTCCACATGTCGAAGTGTCCTTGAGCAAGACACCTAACCCCAAATTGCTCCCAATGAGCAGGTAAGCACCTTGCATGGCAGCTACCGTGAATGGGTGAATGAAAGGCCATTGTAAAGCGCTTTGAGTGCCGCTAAGGTGGAAAAGCGCTATATAAGTGCAGTCCATTTACCATTTTACCATTTGCCTGCTTTCTGGCCAGTAGATAGCAGTGGAGCATTGAGACTCAGACTATATAGTTATAGCCAAGAGTAGGCCTAGTACCTG
>NC_140242.1:3193311-3200811 GCF_949987555.1 Borostomias antarcticus | reverse complement strand
GTCTAGCCCCTGCTAATCCTATGTAACACCTGGTAACCCTATCTAGCCCCTGCTAATCCTATGTAACACCTGGTAACCCTATCTAGCCCCTGCTAATCCTATTTAACACCTGGTAATCCTATCTAACCCCTGCTAATCCTATGTAACACCTGGTAACCCTATCTAGCCCCTGCTAACCCTATGTAACTCCTGGTAACCCTATCTAGCCCCTGCTAACCCTATGTAACACCTGGTAACCCTATCTAGCCCCTGCTAACCCTATGTAACACCTGGTAATCCTATCTAGCCCCTGCTAACCCTATGTAACACCTGCTAATCCTATGTAACACCTGGGAACCCTATCTAGCCCCTGCTAATCCTATGTAACACCTGGTAACCCTATCTAACACCTGCTAATCCTATGTAACACCTGGGAACCCTGTCTAACACCTGGTAATCCTGTCTAACACCTGGGATTGTAGTCTCCTTCTACTCTACTTTTTTCCTGTCCACTCTTCTCTCTTATCCTATTATGCGATCCTGGCACCATACACCAACCAAGTCTGTGTGTGTGTGTGTGTGTGTGTGTGTGTGTGTGCGTGCGTGCGTGCGTGCGTGCGTCTCATGGTCAGGTGGTGGACCTGGTGAAGGACAGCGGGGCCTCGGTCTCCTTCCATGTTCTGGACCCCGGCTCCTACGTCCAGGCCAAGGCGGACGGCGTGGACCTGTCAAACCCCAGCCCCCGACCCGCCATGAACGGGCTGGCAGGTCCCACGCCCCGGCCCAAACTCTGCTACCTGGTCCAGACCAGCGCCGGATACAGCTTCTCTCTGCGCTCTGTCCGAGGCAAGGGGGAGGAGGGGAGGAGGGGAGGAGGTGTAGGAGAGGGGGAGGAGAGGGGAGGGGGGCCTCAAAATTAAGATCTGAATCAAACATGATACCTAAGTTTCTGACTTGGCATTTGGTGTTCAGTGTCAGTGTTTTTAAGTGCTCAGATGCATTCGAAAACCAGACTGAAAAGTATCAAGGATACAATTTGCATCTAGAAAATCATTTAACTGTTTGAATAAAAAAAATTCTAGAATTGTACCTAAAAATGAGAGGTTGAAAATCTGTCTAAAATTACAGAGGACCGAGGATTCTACAGTAGGTTATTTTTCTTCAGAGGTGAGTTTTGAGCCTGTGGCAAAAGATGATGCCTTTCTGCTTTGGCAACATTTTATCATGACACGTCATGCCAATAAAGCCTCTTGACTTGACCTGACTTGACTTGAGAGAGAGACAGAGAGAGAGATAAACTCTTAATTTATCTTGGGCTGGGCACGGCCGATTAGAGATTGAATGAGACTGACAACAGTAATCAGTCTGAACTGATTAGACTGGGCCAGCCTTGCTAAACCCCTCTGCTGTAATCATAATCGCATCATACTGTTTGATCAAGCTGGGAATTAACTCTCCTATCTCTGCCTCTCTTTTGTCTGTCTGTCCTGTCCTTTTCTCAACATGTACCGGCAGTGAGGAGCTCGTTGTTTTTGTGCGTGGCCAGCGCACCTAGGATAGCAAATGTCCAGCAGTTGTCACTCCCTGGTTCCCTCCCTGGCTTACTCGCTATGTGCCTCCGTCCCATTGTTGACCTGCAGTTCTATGTTGCTACCACAAGAGGCAGTGGTCCCAGAACCAGCAGTTCTATGTTGCTACCACAAGAGCATTTACCGTTCTCGGCCACAGGAGGGCAGCAACAGGCTTAGATAGACAGTGGTTCCAGAACCTGCAGTTCTATGTTGCTACCACAAGAGCATTTACCGTTTTCGGCCACAGGAGGGCAGCAACCCCTGAGTGGGCTAGAGACACACTTGTCTTCACCAGTGGGGGCAGGTGGGTAGCCCGGAGAGGGCTCCACAGTCCCCGACCCATATGACGCGAGGGGGCGGAGTCTCACCACCACGCCACGAACCCCACAACTCAGCCCTTGAGTGGGCTTGAGACACAGGGTCTTCACTGGTGGGGGCAGGTGGGTGGCCCGGAGAGAGGTACACTGTCCACGACCAGCTCTGACCCGAGGGGGCGGAGTCTCACCATCACGCCACTATCCACGCCAAGGATCCCACAACTCAGCCCCTGAGTGGGCTAGAGACCCACGGTCTTCGCCAGTGGGTGCAAGGAGATTGCCCAGAGGTCATTGTACTGCGCTCAATCAGCTCTGACCCAAGCGGGCGGAGTCTCACCACCACGCCACTATCCATGCCATGAACTCCACAACTCAGCCCCTGAGCGGGCTAGAGACACACAGTTTTCACCAGTGGGTGTATGGAGATTGCCCGGAAGTAACTGCACTACACCCGAACCGCTCAGATGCGAGGAGGCGGAGTCTCGCCACCACGCCACGGACCCCACGGCCAATGGGCCTAGGATATAGACAATTAACTACCGGTGGAATGGTGGTGGAGCATCCATCGGGGACCCGCTGTAGGTCTGCTAGCCTTGTGTTATATTCCACCGGAGGTCCGCCAACTCGTCCATCGGGGACCCGCTGTAGGTCCGTTAGCCTTGTGTTTTCTGGGTTTATCCCTTACCTTTGTCCAGAAACAGAAGTTGAACCAGTTGCAGCAAAATAGCTCACATTACAGGAATCATCAGTGTAACTGCTTTAGCCACTGACCGCTACCATTAATGTTATGGAAGCTGCTGCTAGTTGTTGTGAGCTCATGAGCTAACTGGCTATCTCGCTCTTATTGTGTAGGATTAACATTGGAAGCATTGGAACTGATGTGTCCAGGCGACAAGACCTATCTTAATTTATCAGACATCATTTCATGTCATTTCAATTCACAGTTATTTCAGTGGCATGACTAGCTTCCGTCCTACCAGTTCTGAACAGAAACAAGCCAGCCACGCACATAAGCCAGGCTTGACCTGGCCTGGTTGTGAAAAGTTCAGCCTTTCTCTTTCTGACATTCTGCTTCGACAGTCGCTGCCCATCTTTCGCCGCAGGCTCAAAACTAACCTCTTCAAGAAGTACTACCAGGATCTTTCCTCTTAAACACCCATTTTATTTTTAGGTTGCAATTCTTGCACTTTGCTTTTAGCACTAGATTATGCTCTTAGTCACTTGTTTTAGAAATGAGATGCACCTGTGAGTTCTGGCAAGTAGTACATTGGCTTTTCCTACATTAAATGGTATTATTGTAAGTTGCTTTGGATAAAAGCATCAGCTACTGTAAATGACTAATGTAATGTGATGTGATGTAATGTAATTCCAGATGAGCCGGGGTCGTTCATCACCGAGGTAACCCAGGGGGGCGTGGCCGAGAGGGCGGGGGTCAAGCTTAAAGACCGTCTGGTGGAACTCAACGGGGAGAACGTAGAGGGCGCCACTCACGAAGCCATCGTGGAACGCATCAAGGTGGCTGGTGGCAGCGTCATGTTTTTATTGGTGGATCAGGACACCGACAGGTAAAACACTGTTACACTAAGTTGGTGTGGGTGAGTTGGTGAGTTGACGGTTGATTGATCGTTTGATTGGTTAATTACGTGATGGATTGATTGATTGACAGGTACTACAAGAACAAATGTATAGCGATAGGGGCGGGCCAAGCCACCACCAAGCACCTCCCACATAAGCCTCGTATCGCTGAGCTGACAAAAGCACCAGACGGCTACGGATTCTCCCTCAGGGTCGAGCCCAACAAGACAGGTGTGTGTGTGTGTGTGTGTGTGTGTGTGTGTGTGTGTGTGATAATACATTGAAGAGAAACCCCTTTCACACAACTGTCAACAACAACAACGACGACAACAACAACAGCACTACAGTTATAGACAGACAAGACATTTCCCCCTCCAAACATGAGAACACCAGGACAGGAGAGTAGGCTACATACTAGCAAATACTCTGGTGTACTGCCCCCTATCTGTCCGTACAGGCCACTACATCATGGACATCGACAAACAGAGTCCGGCAGACATGGCGGGCCTGAAGGAGATGGACAGGCTGGTCGCCGTGGAGGGCCAGGAAGTAGAAAGCTGCAGCCACGAGCAGGTGGTGGAGTGCATCAGGAAGTGCGGCGTCAAGTGCTGCCTCCTAGTGGTGGACGCCGAGACCGACAGCATGTACAAGATGGTGAGTACACTGACTGACACTCAGGCGTAGGGTGATAATACGCGACGTATCAACGTGTATTCTCCACGACCCCCTATGACCTGTCCATATCCCTGACCCCCTGTCTCAACGTCAAAAAGCAAGCCTCAGCTTCCCGCTTGAAGGAACGAGGCGCTGACCGTCTGTCATGTCCGTCTTCGCAGGGCGGCGCGTCTCCCCTCCTCTACTGGGAGGAGGCCAGGGAGTCCCTCCTCCCGCCCAGCTACCCAGAGGCCATCGGCATGCCCACGCCGTGCTGCGCGTCCGCCCCCGTGACGCAGGAGAAGGAGCTTAGGCCCAGGCTGTGCAGGATGGAGATGACCAAGGCCGGCTACGGCTTCCACCTCAACGGGATCAAGGGCGTGCACGGACAGCACATCAAAGAGGTAGGAGCGAGCGACGGGCTCCGGGCCACGTCCGGTTAGACTCCGGTCCTAGACTGGGAAGGTTCTTCTCCCGACGGACAGGGCCTCAGTAGTTCTACGTCAAAACCAGGAGACGCAGCCCCCACAGTGTCACGTGACCGAGCTCCGTGGAAGCGGCCGACGCGCCGACACGCCCAGCTAGTATCACGACCGTCACCCTGGGGGTCAGGGGGTCACGTGACAGAGCTCCGTGGAAGCGGCCGACGCGCCTACACGCCCAGCTAGTATCACGACCGAACAAACGTGACAAAAGTTGCAGCTGGATCAATGACACCCACACTTTATCAGGGAGAGTAGGCAGATGATGCCTGTAGAGCACACTACATACGTCATATCACTGACAAGAGCACCAGTGCCCCCTGGTGGGCAACGTCGAGCTCAACCACATGTCAGAACGCAACAGTCGTCGTCTTGACGGCGTCCTCGTCTCTGTGCGGTCGTCGTCTCTCAGGTGGTGAGCGGGGGCGCGGCGGACAGGGCGGGGCTGGAGGACGACGACGTGGTGGTGGAGGTGAACGGCGTGAACGTGGAGAGCAGCAGCCACGAGGAGGTGGTGAGGCTGGTCAGGGCGAGCGGCGCCTCCCTGGAGCTCCTGGTGGCCGACAAGCGCACCTACGACCAGCTGGGCATGCGCGGCGTGCCCGTCACTCGCCAGCTCGCCGCCTCGGCCGCGCCGCCGTCCCCCGTCTGGGAACACAAGCCCCCCGCCGCCCTGAAGGAGGTGACGGAGGAGGAGGAGGAGGAGGAGGAGGAGGAGAAGGAGGAGGAGGAGGAGGAGAAGGAGGAGGAGGAGGAGGAGAAGAAGGAAGCTAGGCCAGAGACTCCGCCAGCGCAGACACGAGAGAGGGTACGACGTTACTGATCCATCCTGCTTTACAATAGAAAGCAATACATCAATATTATAATATTATAATTAGAACTAAAATAATATGTCCTAGTCAGTAGTTTGACCATCTCTCTCTCTCTGCCCCTCCCATCTTCTTCTCTCTTTCTCACCATCTCTCCATCCCTCTCTCAGACGCCGTCCGTGGCTTCCGTCTCGTCCAATGAGAGCGTAGATGTGAAATTCTGAGTCGTCGTCCAGCCAATGAGAAACAACTTCCTGACCTGTAGCCAGTCCTCCATGCCCCCCGCCCTGCAGATCACTCTCATATGGATATCGAGCCTCTACTGTATACTCTATTTGTAGATCAAATCTACTGTGTCTAATGGTTAAACAGCTTTCCACCTCCGGACAGTAGGACTGGAGGCATTAGGTATCCTACCTGCCTAACTCACTAGTTAAAGCACTTCACAGCTAGTCTATTTATTCATTACGTTTGCGTGACTGGATGGATCAGTCTGGATCAGTCTGCTTTCTGTCAGGCGATGGTTCAGACCGGCTAGATATATATATCTGGAATATGTAGAGAGTGGGTCGTATGCCCACCTCCCTTGTTCTCTGTAAAGCACATTGTGTTGCTTCTGGGTATGAAATGCGCTATACAAATAAAGCTTTGATTGATTGATTGATAGATCATACTGAGCTCGGACACACGGGCCATACTGATGACCTATGCCATAATTAACACTGTCGTCGTTTGTGTAGTGTCAGATTAAATCACACAGATTTAAAACAAATTTAGACTCACTCAATTGGAGAACCACCGTCTTCCAACTAAAATGTTCTTAAGGAAATGTTCTTCTGAATGCTCTTGATTAAACCATGATAGATCAAGTCCTTGTTTGACTATTTTATTCCTGTCCTGTTTGATGTACTCTAGCTGCTATGCTTCCTCTGTCTCTGCTAGTGAAGTTTCACACACACACACAACACAGATGAATGGCCACGTCTGTTTATTCCATAGCCAGTCTTAGTGAGCACACACACATGCACGCACACGCTCTCTCTCTCACTCTCTCCGCACGCACACGCGCACACGCGCACACACGCACACACGCACACACGCACGTATCTGGCTGTAGTCCGGTCTTGGAGAGAGGAATGAGTGAGTGAGAGTGTGTCTGCGTGCGTGTGTGTGTGCGCTTGTTAGGGACTTCATCTGTGGTCAGGATGACTTAATTAAGGTAGGAAGACAGCTTCTCAGGCCAACAGAGAAACAGCACACCCACATCATCAGAACATTCAAGTATTTTCAAAAAAACTATTAGTCCCGATAACCAAATTATAACGTTTTAAGTCTTACCCCAGCCCACAGTCTATCAACCCCAAAATAAAAACATGTCCATCTTTCTCAGCAGGCTCCGCCTCTCCCCCAACACCGAGTTCACCTGGCCAATCACTGGCTTTCCTGATTCAGGAAGTACAGGCCAACCCACTTCCTCTCTCCTCCTCCGTTCTCGCACGCCACAGACCACCGAGTCTTCTATAAACACAGAGTCTTCCAGCCAGAGTTCCGGACGTCCCTGCGCCTCCAGGGTCGAAGGTCACCCCTGGGGGGTCAGGGGGTCATGTGCTTCTCGGGGGCCTGCTTGTGAGCGAGGTAGAGGAAGAGGATGCTGGAGAGGGCGCTGACCAGGAAGATGACGTCGAACCAGCGGTGGTAGAAGTTGAACTGCAGCTCCCCCAGGACCTCGCTGACGATGGAGCGGTACTCCAGAGGCATGCTCATCCTCATGAGCAGCACGGACGACACGAAGTACATCCCCTGAGAGAGAGACATACATGAGACATCCCCTGAGAGAGAGACATACACGAAGTACATCCCCTGAGAGAGAGACATACATGAGGTACATCCCCTGAGAGAGAGACATACATGAAGTACATCCCCTGAGAGAGAGACATACACGAAGTACATCCCCTGAGAGAGACATACATGAGGTACATGCCCTGAGAGAGAGACATACATGAAGTACATCCCCTGAGAGAGAGAGACACGAAGTACATCCCCTGAGAGAGAGAGAGACATTAAATACATTCCCTGAGAGAGAGACATACATTAAATACATGCCCTGAGAGAG
>NC_140242.1:3155811-3188311 GCF_949987555.1 Borostomias antarcticus | reverse complement strand
CTCCATGGCGCCATACAAGCAGGCACGGCCAATATCCTGACAGCACTGTATTGTAATGAGAGGGAAGGGGGGGGGGGCGGGGGGAGGGGTTGGGGTTCGTGTAATGTGCGTGTTTGTGTGTGTGTGTTTCTGAGTCCGTGAGTTCAGTCCATGTGTGTGTGTGTGTGTATGCCTCTGGTTGTGGAGACGTAATCTCGTTGGCTCAAACCGCGGAATGTCTTAGCGATAACACAGCAGGTTGCTATGGAGACGCCCTCGATCAGCCTCGAGACCAAAAGTCAACAGCAGGAGTCCATGGGGAGGGAAAGGAGGGGGGGGGGGGGGGTGAAGCCTGTGAATCTTCAGGGGAGTTTGGGCGAAACGGCCTCGACAGCCGGGTGGGGGCAAATAGGTAAATGATAGAATATCAAGTAAATTTCACATGCTCGAACAAATCCTTAATGATTAATAAACGATTTTCGATTAATTGATCGCCTCCCTACTAAACACCAAATACCAAGTCAGAAACCTAGGTGTCATGTTTCTTTCAGATCTTAATTTCGAGGCCCATGTTAAGAATGTGACAGGGACATCTTTTTATCACCTGAAAAACATTGTTAAGGTGGAAACCTTTTTTTCTCCCAGGCCGACACTGAAAGACTAATGCATGCTTTTATCAGTAGCAGGTTGGATTACTGTAACACTCTCTTATCTGGTCTACCAAAGAAAGCTATTAGCCAACTTCAGATGATACAGAATGCTGCAGCACGCAGACCAGGAGGAGAGCACACATCACACCAGTTTTAAAATCACTGCACTGGTTAACTGTCAATTTTAGAATAGATTTTAAGACTCGTTTATCAATTTTATAAAGCACTCCATAGTAATGCACCTGAATACATCAGGCATGCTTTTAGGATATACTGTACACCAAGTAGGCCCCTAAGATCCTCTGGCACTGAACTTTTAACGGTTCCTAGATCAGGACCAAGACACACGGGGAGGAAGCCTTCCTGCCTCTGGAATACCTCGCCAGAAAACTTAAGAATTGGCTGAGTGGGAACTTTTAAACGAAATCTTAAGACATATCTTTTTAATCTCGATTTTATCATGTAGTTTTACCCGTTTTAGTTAAAAAAAATATTTTATATATCACTTTTATTTATTTTGACTGTTTCTTACTTTTTATTCTCTTCTACCATATATGATCTGTCCTGTTTTATTTTCTTATTTTTATCCATTTTAAAAATGTTTTTATTTATTCTGTAAAGCACTGTGCTACATCTGCTTGTATGAACAGTGCCATATAAATAAAGTTGACTTTGACTTCTGTGAGCATCCAGATATTAGTAGGTGTACAGATCCACACACGGCAGTGGCAGAACCCAGCTGGGTAGTGGGATTGAGCTTGTTCTGGCAGAACCCGGCTGGGTAGTGGGATTGAGCTTGTTCTGGCAGAACCCAGCTGGGTAGTGGGATTGAGCTTGTTCTGGCAGAACCCAGCTGGGTAGTGGGATTGAGCTTGTTCTGGCAGAACCCAGCTGGGTAGTGGGATTGAGCTTGTTCTGGCAGAACCCAGCTGGGTAGTGGGACTGAGCTTGTTCTGGCAGAACCCAGCTGGGTAGTGGGATTGAGCTTGTTCTGGCAGAACCCAGCTGGGTAGTGGGACTGAGCTTGTTCTGGCAGAACCCGGCTGGGTAGTGGGATTGAGCTTGTTCTGGCAGAACCCAGCTGGGTAGTGGGATTGAGCTTGTTCTGGCAGAACCCAGCTGGGTAGTGGGATTGAGCTTGTTCTGGCAGAACCCGGCTGGGTAGTGGGATTGAGCTTGTTCTGGCAGAACCCGGCTGGGTAGTGGGATTGAGCTTGTTCTGGCAGAACCCAGCTGGGTAGTGGGACTGAGCTTGTTCTGGCAGAACCCAGCTGGGTAGTGGGATTGAGCTTGTTCTGGCAGAACCCAGATGGGTAGTGGGATTGAGCTTGTTCTGGCAGAACCCAGCTGGGTAGTGGGATTGAGCTTGTTCTGGCAGAACCCGGCTGGGTAGTGGGATTGAGCTTGTTCTGGCAGAACCCAGCTGGGTAGTGGGATAGAGCTTGTTCTGGCAGAACCCAGCTGGGTAGTGGGATTGAGCTTGTTCTGGCTGAACCCAGCTGGGTAGTGGGATTGAGCTTGTTCTGGCAGAACCCAGCTGGGTAGTGGGATTGAGCTTGTTCTGGCAGAACCCGGCTGGGTAGTGGGATTGAGCTTGTTCTGGCAGAACCCAGCTGGGTAGTGGGATTGAGCTTGTTCTGGCTGAACCCAGCTGGGTAGTGGGATTGAGCTTGTTCTGGCAGAACCCAGCTGGGTAGTGGGATTGAGCTTGTTCTGGCTGAACCCAGCTGGGTAGTGGGATTGAGCTTGTTCTGGCAGAACCCAGCTGGGTAGTGGGATTGAGCTTGTTCTGGCAGAACCCGGCTGGGTAGTGGGATTGAGCTTGTTCTGGCAGAACCCAGCTGGGTAGTGGGATTGAGCTTGTTCTGGCAGAACCCAGCTGGGTAGTGGGATTGAGCTTGTTCTGGCAGAACCCAGCTGGGTAGTGGGATTGAGCTTGTTCTGGCAGAACCCAGCTGGGTAGTGGGATTGAGCTTGTTCTGGCAGAACCCAGCTGGGTAGTGGGATTGAGCTTGTTCTGGCTGGCATGAGCCACTGATTGACTTTATTCTTGAGTGAGTGAAGAGAGTTGGAGAGCCTGCTGCAGATGATTACTAAAGAGCCCCTGAACCCCCCCCCCCCCCCCCCCCTCTCTCTCTCTCTCTCTCTCTCTCTCTCTCTCTCTCTCTCCCTCCCTCTCTCCCTCTCTCTCTCTCTCTCTCTCTCTCTCACCCTCTCTCTCTCTCTCTCTCTCTCTCTCTCTCTCTCTCTCTGTCTCTCTCTCTGTCTCTCTCATTCTCACTCTCTCTCTCTCTCACCCTCTCTCTCTCACCCTCTCTCTCTCTCTCTCCCTCCCTCTCTCTCTCTCTCTCTCTCTCACCGTTTCTTCTTGCTGACGATCATGTCCATGGTTTGGAGCAGTCTCCTCTCCAAGGCCAGGATGTCACTGTCTGTCACGTTCCTGGGAGGTAAACAAATCAACACTAGTGTGAGGTAGGGCTGACATCCAGACTTGTTTATTTCGGGGACAGAAAGTGCAGCCGATTGGCCAGTGAGAGAGTTGGACTATGGGTTGTGTGGCTGTGGGGGGGGGGAGAGGGCTGAGGCTGCCGTCCGTTTGTCTGGGAAGGGGTGGGGTGGGAGGAAGGGGTGAGGTGGGAGGAAGGGGTGAGGTGGGAGGAAGGGGTGGGGTGAGAGGAAGGGGTGGGTTGAGAGGAAGGGGTGAGGTGAGAGGAAGGGGTGAGGTGAGAGGAAGGGGTGAGGTGAGAGGAAGGGGTGAGGTGGGAGGAAGGGGTGAGGTGGGAGGATGGAGTGAGGTGAGAGGAAGAGGAAGGGGTGAGGTGAGAGGAAGGGGCGAGGTGAGAGGAAGGGGTGAGGTGGGAGGAAGGGGTGAGGTGGGAGGAAGGGGTGAGGTGAGAGGAAGGGGTGAGGTGGGAGGAAGGGGTGAGGTGGGAGGAAGGGGTGAGGTGGGAGGATGGAGTGAGGTGAGAGGAAGGGGTGAGGTGGGAGGAAGGGGTGAGGTGAGAGGAAGGGGTGAGGTGGGAGGAAGGGGTGAGGTGGGAGGAAGGGGTGAGGTGGGAGGATGGAGTGAGGTGAGAGGAAGAGGAAGGGGTGAGGTGAGAGGAAGGGGCGAGGTGAGAGGAAGGGGTGGGGTGAGAGGATGGAGTGAGGTGAGAGGAAGGGGTGGGGTGGGAGGAAGGGGTGAGGTGGGAGGATGGAGTGAGGTGAGAGGAAGGGGTGAGGTGGGAGGAAGGGGTGAGGTGAGAGGAAGGGGTGGGGTGGGAGGAAGGGGTGAGGTGGGAGGAAGGGGTGGGGTGGGAGGAAGGGGTGGGGTGGGAGGAAGGGGTGGGGTGAGAGGAAGGGGTGAGGTGGGAGGAAGGGGTGAGAGGAAGAGGAAGGGGTGAGGTGAGAGGAAGGGGTGAGGTGAGAGGAAGGGGTGAGGTGGGAGGAAGAGGAAGGGGTGAGGTGAGAGGAAGGGGTGAGGTGAGAGGAAGGGGTGAGGTGGGAGGAAGGGGTGAGAGGAAGAGGAAGGGGTGGGGTGAGAGGAAGGGGTGGGGTGAGAGGAAGGGGTGAGAGGAAGGGGTGAGGTGAGAGGAAGGGGTGGGGTGAGAGGAAGGGGTGGGGTGAGAGGAAGGGGTGAGAGGAAGGGGTGAGGTGAGAGGAAGGGGTGAGGTGGGAGGAAGGGGTGAGGTGAGAGGAAGGGGTGAGGTGGGAGGAAGGGGTGAGGTGAGAGGAAGGGGTGGGGTGGGAGGAAGGGGTGAGGTGAGAGGAAGGGGTGAGGTGAGAGGAAGGGGTGGGGTGGGAGGAAGGGGTGGGGTGGGAGGAAGGGGTGAGGTGAGAGGAAGGGGTGGGTTGGGAGGAAGGGGTGGGGTGAGAGGAAGGGGTGAGGTGGGAGGAAGGGGTGAGGTGGGAGGAAGGGGTGAGGTGGGAGGAAGGGGTGAGAGGAAGAGGAAGGGGTGGGGTGAGAGGAAGGGGTGGGGTGAGAGGAAGGGGTGAGAGGAAGGGGTGAGGTGAGAGGAAGGGGTGAGGTGGGAGGAAGGGGTGAGGTGAGAGGAAGGGGTGAGGTGGGAGGAAGGGGTGAGGTGAGAGGAAGGGGTGGGGTGGGAGGAAGGGGTGAGGTGAGTGGAAGGGGTGAGGTGAGAGGAAGGGGTGGGGTGGGAGGAAGGGGTGGGGTGGGAGGAAGGGGTGAGGTGAGAGGAAGGGGTGGGGTGGGAGGAAGGGGTGGGGTGAGAGGAAGGGGTGAGGTGGGAGGAAGGGGTGAGGTGGGAGGAAGGGGTGAGGTGAGAGGAAGGGGTGGGGTGGGAGGAAGGGGTGAGGTGAGAGGAAGGGGTGAGGTGGGAGGAAGGGGTGAGGTGGGAGGAAAGGGTGAGAGGAAGAGGAAGGGGTGAGGTGAGAGGAAGGGGTGGGGTGGGAGGAAGGGGTGAGGTGAGAGGAAGGGGTGGGGTGGGAGGAAGGGGTGAGGTGAGAGGAAGGGGTGAGGTGGGAGGAAGGGGTGAGGTGGGAGGAAAGGGTGAGAGGAAGAGGAAGGGGTGAGGTGAGAGGAAGGGGTGGGGTGGGAGGAAGGGGTGAGGTGAGAGGAAGGGGTGAGGTGGGAGGAAAGGGTGAGAGGAAGAGGAAGGGGTGAGGTGAGAGGAAGGGGTGAGGTGGGAGGATGGAGTGAGGTGGGAGGAAGGGGTGAGGTGGGAGGAAGAGGAAGGGGTGGGGTGGGAGGAAGGGGTGAGGTGAGAGGAAGGGGTGAGGTGGGAGGAAAGGGTGAGAGGAAGAGGAAGGGGTGGGGTGAGAGGAAGGGGTGGGGTGGGAGGAAGGGGTGAGGTGAGAGGAAGGGGTGGGGTGGGAGGAAGGGGTGGGGTGGGAGGAAGGGGTGAGGTGAGAGGAAGGGGTGGGGTGGGAGGAAAGGGTGAGAGGAAGAGGAAGGGGTGAGGTGAGAGGAAGGGGTGAGGTGAGAGGAAGGGGTGAGGTGGGAGGAAGGGGTGAGGTGGGAGGAAGGGGTGAGGTGAGAGGAAGGGGTGAGGTGAGAGGATGGAGTGAGGTGGGAGGAAGGGGTTGGGTGGGAGGAAGGGGTGGGGTGAGAGGAAGGGGTGGGGTGGGAGGAAGGGGTGGGGTGAGAGGAAGGGGTGAGGTGGGAGGATGGAGTGAGGTGGGAGGAAGGGGTGAGGTGAGAGGAAGGGGTGAGGTGGACTTCACAAGCCAAATGGAATGCAGCATAGCAAGCAAGTAGACCATGTAGGTGCGTAGGATTGTGGGTAGTGTAGTTCTGTCTCACCTGAGGAAATAGGACATGTAGGTGTAGGGACAGTTGACGGCACCGAAGCCAGACAGCAGAGCCATGAGGGTGACCCCTATGACCCCCACACGACTGATCAGCTGCTCAATGGACAGGATTCCTGTGGGACAGAACACAGTCCAGGACCATATATATTCACACAGACCGTGCACACACATGACGTGCACACACACACGACGCACACACACACGACACACACACACACACACACACACACACACACACACACACACACACACACACACACACACACACACACACACACGACAAAGACGAAAACACTGCTACATTATATCACAATGCTAGCTAGACTCTTTGAGAATATCAGGAGTTTGAAGCTATGACAGCTGAGCTGACCCACATCAATGGACTACTAGGGGAAGGACAGATGCAGCAGCTGCTGACACACAGGGGTTTGGGTTTGGGGTGCGTGTGGGGCGTGTTTGGGTCATGTTTGGGGTGTGTTTGGTGTCACTCACCATGTTTGGGGCTCAGGATGGGGAAAGGGTCTCCCAGCTTCCAGAAGAAGTACATGAAAGTGAACCAGACCACGCAGGCAAAGAGAAGCCTCTGTCTGTGCACTGAAACACAAGAACGCACACAAACTAGTGTGTTGCTATGAGGCTAAAAGGATTTCTTAGTCCAAGAATACAAAAAAAGGTTGCTAATTATAGAACAATTTGTAACAATAACAGCCCTGTGAAAAATGTTCCCTTACAGAACCCTTATCGGTGAGGTTCTATGTTCTATAACCCTATTAAGATCAGATAGAGCCGTTTAGGGTTCCAAACAACACCTTACAGAATCCAAAACGGTTCTTAACTAGAACCATTGGAGTCTACTGTACGTGTAATCTTTTTTCAAGAGTGTTATTTATTTGAGTGTATGTTTAATCCCACAACAGGCCTCGTCTGTCGTCTTGATGATGAATTGAGAGTATAAGAGCTTGAATGAAGATCCACTCACACAGGCGTATGTTGCTCACGACGAAGTAACCGATATAGAACGGCACCACGAAGATCAGCACCAGGAGGATCACGTACAGGTTGAACTTCCAGTGGAAATACCTGGAGCTGACGGAGACAGATACGACCTGGATGAGGATCCACGGTGCACTGGGCATACAGGCCAAGATACCATCAAAGTATCAGTAGTTCTTACCTGGTGCTTAACGCACCCAGTATCTCAAAGATGATGAGCTCGAACATGGTGCAGGAGAACGCGAACGTGATGGAGAAGACGACCTGGACGACATACTGGCGTACCTGCCACCCAAACAAGACCACAGGGTATAGCATGGCTAGCTGCTTGGTGATGCATACTACTGGCAATAGACTCTGTGCACCAGCTTCACTACTTCCTGAAAGTCACTTGGCATCTTTATTTCCTGTCCAATATGATTGGATTAAGTGATTAATCAGGTGTGCTGATTAATCACTTAATCCAATCATATAGGACAGGAGATAAAGATGCCAAGTGACTTTCAGGAAGTAGTGGAGCTGGTGCACAGAGCCTATACCCACTATAAAAGAGCTCCATACCTCATAGTCCTTGAACAACTGTCTCATGAAGAACAGCCATCCAAAGCCGAAGAATAGCACCTGCATGGACAGTAGGGAGGTCAGATAGACAGTAGGGAGGTCAGATAGACAGTAGGGAGGTCAGATAGACAGTAGGGAGGTCAGATAGACAGTAGGGAGGTCAGATAGACAGTAGGGAGGTCAGATGATCAGTCAGAAACTAGATAGGGCTAGCAAGCCAGATAGAGACAACAATTAGCTTGCTAGCCATTATTGTAGTTAGAAATCTAGCGGGCTAAATAGTTAGCCATCTAATCAAAGTGCAAACTAGAGACATGCATTTCACAGCAACATGCTAGTCTTTTTGTAGAGAATAACGTTAACTCATGACAGCTTGCTAGCAGAGTCAATGAGCTAGCCAGCTAGCTAGCAGAGTCAATGAGCTAGCCAGCTAGCTAGCAGAGTGAATGAGCTAGCCAGCTAGCTAGCAGAGTCAATGAGCTAGCCAGTTAGCCAGCTAGCTAGCAGAGTCAATGAGCTAGCCAGCTAGCTAGCAGAGTCAATGAGCTAGCCAGCTAGCTAGCAGAGTCAATGAGCTAGCCAGCTAGCTAGCAGAGTCAATGAGCTAGCCAGCTAGCTAGCAGAGTCAATGAGCTAGCCAGTTAGCCAGCTAGCTAGCAGAGTCAATGAGCTAGCCAGTTAGCTAGCAGAGTCAATGAGCTAGCCAGCTAGCTAGCAGAGTCAATGAGCTAGCCAGTTAGCCAGCTAGCTAGCAGCTTGCCTGTGAGGTGAACATTATCACCGAGTCCAACAGAAACGACATGTTTCCGCTCAACGGCCTGTAGAATAGACGGTTCCTTCACTTCCAGCCCACTCATTTAATCGCATTTCATGATGAACGGACGAAGTCAACCTAACTGGGACATTTGTTCACTTTGTTTAAATGTTACTGTATCCGTTTTGGTTTGGCGGCTCGAGCTGTCAAGTTGCGGCGAGTTTTGAATTGCGTCATCAAAATCAGACAAGATCTCGCGAGATAATTTAGTTGAGTGCAGAACATCCATGGTTGGACTTGTGAGGGCAGTGGTTACTCAAACATCTCAGCTTTTTTGGTCAGATCCCCTTTGATGATAGAAAACATTTCAGCATCTCCCCACTGGCCCCCTCCAACACATTTTTTCTACATAATTAAACTGTTGTCTCCCATATATCCTCATGTAGCCTACAGTTGATATATTAGCCTACTGTAAGTGGAGTGGGAATTTCAATGTATCCATCGTGATATAGGCCCATCTTTTTTTTAATGTTTGGTCTAAAATGTAAGCATGTAAATGTAGAATGTAAGACAGTGGTGCAGTGGAGTTGGCCTGGCCTACAGTTCCAGGATGTCCATTCACCACAATGGTTAATATAAAAATAACCTCAATCGATTTTACCTTTCTATATGACAAAATATATGTAATGACAACAACAGCAGATTAGCGATCTGCATAATTGTTAACTATAACTAACTTCACCCTCGACTCGCTTCCATGGGTCTTGAACAATAAGCCTGCTGAATTTCAACGTCATACAGAGAAAATACAGACAGTCAGACAGACTCCTTCCCTTATAGTATGATGATATTTCTAGATTACTGGTTACGTTTAATATCACAGCAATGGTTTCCATCTGGCGCAGTGCCCCACAGTTTGAGAACTGCTGGTTTATGGGGGCAACCAACTCTGGCCGGGCTGAGCCTGTTCTGGTAGACCTCTCTCTCCTGGACAGGAAATGAATTATTTTGCAGATGTAGAATCTCCACTTCTGAACAGGAATCCAGTGTGGGGGGCTGAGCTAATGAAACTACGAGAGGAAAGTCCCATGCTGCTGATATACACACCTACAAGTGAAAAGTCAAGATTGTGACTAAAAGAAAAAATGAATATTGCCCCCAGAGCACTGATAAGACCCCAGTGGAAGATCATTGGGTTCATATGGGGCAGCCTGGTTGAATGCTCCTTGATAACCTACCGTAGCCTACTACGCATTGTCTTATTTTCATCAGTGATTTGACCTGCCAACCTATCATATCATCTGTATAATACTCAGTTTCTGCTCTCCTTTGAGGGTTGGTACTTGAGATAAAGGGTTAACGGGCGTGGCAGTATAGCCGTGTGATCCTCCTGGCCTTCACGCACACTCACCTTTATACACACAACAACATCAGCCGACACCCCGTGTTGACCTTGTGCCTGGTCTGTGTGGCAGGGGCAGGCGGTTCCCTCCCCTGCTGAACTCTGCTCTGAAAACCTCTCTGATGTGGGTGGTTTCACACGCAGACAGACTGGGAGACTAGTAAGGTTTCAGGTGAGGCTGAGGAACAGAGAGGTGTGAGACAGGTAAGGTTTCAGGTGAGGCTGTGAGGAACAGAGAGGTGTGAGACAGATAAGGTTTCAGGTGAGGCCGTGAGGAACAGAGAGGTGTGAGACAGATAAGGTTTCAGGTGAGGCTGTGAGGAAGAGAGGTGTGAGACATATAAGGTTTCAGGTGAGGCTGTGAGGAACAGAGAGGTGTGAGACAGATAAGGTTTTAGGTGAGTCTGTGAGGAACAGAGAGGTGTGAGACAGATAAGGTTTCAGGTGAGGCTGTGAGGGACAGAGGTGTGAGACAGATAAGGTTTCAGGTGAGGCTGTGAGGGACAGAGAGGTGTGAGACAGATAAGGTTTCAGGTGAGGGTGTGAGGAACAGAGAGGTGTGAGACAGATAAGGTTTTAGGTGAGTCTGTGAGGAACAGAGAGGTGTGAGACAGATAAGGTTTCAGGTGAGGCTGAGGAACAGAGAGGTGTGAGACAGATAAGGTTTCAGGTGAGGCTGTGAGGAAGAGAGAGGTGTGAGACAGATAAGGTTTCAGGTGAGGCTGTGAGGAAGAGAGAGGTGTGAGACAGATAAGGTTTCAGGTGAGGCAGATACACAGATATTTATGAAAACATACTTTTTTCTCTGTGTTTTGGCCTCCGGTCCACACGTACAGAGTTTTTGGTCACTGAAAACAAATCTTTTTGAGGCCGTCTTCCAAGGTGGAGATCTGTAAAAACTCTGGTTTAAGTGGATTTGTGGGGAGGGGTAAAACAGAGCGTTCAGGTCTCACATGCACGATAGCGAATGGGAAGTAGGACTACGTCTCTTCTGGACCAGGCCTGGCAGATGCAAGCCTTAAAGCTTTTATCTCTGCACTTTACCTTGCCGTGTGGACAGTGATATTTTCCAAAAATTCCAAAGTTGGTGTTGATGCGATTCTTTTTATTATTATTATTTTACCTGAGGGGGGGGGGGGGGGGTGATTTAACCACATATCTGACACTCAAAACAATGTTTCATATCTGTGGGGGACGACAGGTACATTGTGCACTTGTTCACTTCCTCAATCCTTGAGAGATGAGGGTTGTGCCGCTAGGGGGGAAGTGATCATCCGGAAACACCATCCTGGGCAGAGAGGAGTTTGACCTGAGGACAGCTGGTCAGTGCGTGAAGAGACAAGGAGAAGTAGCAGGGAGGCAGGTCACTGGTCGACACTCCAGGATGGTGGAGGAATATCCCTGTAGAGCAGACCTCAGAACTGGTTAAACAGGATATAGCAGGCCTACAGTAGGCTATGCAGTGTGGCTGTGTATCTTGCAAGCGAAAAATACCGACAACCCAATTAATACCCTATAGATGTAGCCATGGGTTTTGCATTTAGGCTAATTGGTCAGTGGTGTGCATTTGGAACTGAATTAAACAAATGAAAAAGTTGGTCAAATTACCCCCATAGTCACAAATAACCTAAGTTTTTGACTGTCCCAATTGCAAGAATATTTAACATATGTTTAAGAGATGTAGGCTATTGGGTATTCAATAAGTGGCAAATACAAAAGGCAAAAAGAACCATCAACCGTCCAAAATCCTAGCCTGGCATCGCCAGCCTGATCGTAATCCGCGGCTAGAACATACATTTGTTAGTGCCAATCACAACCGTTTATCGAATATGGGGCAGGTTTAATAGATAACGGAACAGAGGAGCGCCCAGCGAGCACCGTAGGCATTTTCGCTGATTGGTTGTAGGTCTATCCAATTGTGTCCAGGTGTTTTTTGATCTACGCCCGTTGGTAACGCCCCTTTGGAATCGGAAAGCAACTGTGAGTTTCCAGCATGGATGGACAGTGTTTCCAGACCCTCCGCATTTTTGCGAATTGGGTCTGGCGAACTGGCGAAGCCAGGCTACCAAAGTCAATTGGCTATTGTATTTTTTATTAACCACTCTAAATGACGTATGAACTTTAACAGTACTTTTTATGTATTTCATTTAATTATTCTGGTATTCAAATAAATAATTTAGAGCCAGCAAATTCATCCACACTAAAAACGACGCTCTCAAGCCGCCTGGCGGCCCCTAGTGGCGGAGCCGAGACACTGCACACGTCTTCGGTCCTCCTGGTGGAACCAACGCAACTGAAAGTAGATGAAAACTCCAGCGAAGCCAAAGTGATTTCATATACGAGGTAGGTATAATATTTTCACTATTTTCTGTCTCTTTTCTGTAAACCAGACATATCACCTAGAAACTATGGGTCGAGGCATTTCAAGCTTGGTTTTAGCTCGTAATATAGCCCCAAAAAAGTCTGAAAAACGGATAATAATTTTACTAGACAGGTCGACTATACGGAAGTCAGGGGATCCTAATGGAAAGCGCTTTCTCCCAGCTGTAGGGGATAGTAGGCTATACGATATAGTTCATATTAGTTGATGTGTCAAATGGTGTTGTTGAGATCGATTAAACGGCTGAGATAAAGACAGCTGATTTAGAGGGGTTTGGTTTTATCAGCGCCCTTAATGAATCTCTCCACCTCCTCACTCCTTCCGTGTTTTGTGTCCCTGTGCGGAAAGCAAACTAATGTGTCTGACCTGGTTGTTTTTCTCTACAGAATGAGGAAGGAGTTGTGCGATCTGATATCCATTCTGTGATCTACCTACGGCTCCCAGAGGTCCAGACCAGCACCTGACCACAGCTCAGACTAACCTACTCAACAACAAAAAACTACTGTCACAACATGGAGCCAAAGGGGTAGGCATGTTGTTTTAATCACTACAGTTACACAATTATGAGAACAGCATTTCAAGAATGCCTTAAAGGAACATACACGTTCAGTCTTCTCAGCTCCATCCCATCTTAAAAAATGAAGAAAACACCTTCACACTGTAATCATGCTCCAATATACTCTACTCTTCTGCCAATCACAGCCCATGTTGACCCTCCTTGCTCTTTACGCCCGTTTTATTCCTGTCCATGCATTTCACATATTCCATTTTATATTTGGAGAATTACTGAACACCCCTCACATTGTTCTCCATGTTCTCTCTCCTGAACCTGCACACAGTTCTACACCCACGCCAGGGGAACAGGTAACCACACCGGGATCTTTAAAGAGCGTGCCAAGATACTCGCAAAATCACCTCCAACATCTGATAAGATCCTTATCAACATTTTGTTCCTCTTGTTTTCAGACCCCCACTATGGTGTATCCTGAAAAGACCTCACAGTCCTCCGGCCCTGCATACAGGTGATGACTCATTTTTGTGGTATCAGAGATATTCTTAAAGGGGTATTCTGACATTTTTGAACTAGGGCCGACATATTCGACTTACCCATAATGTTGTTGATTGATGGAGATCATTTTCAGCTGATTCCATGCTTGCTCGTTTCGGGCGTTCACGGCTCACACCAAACTGGTTAGCGCTCAAAGAAAACTCACTTGAACACTCCACAGTGCGCCCAAATCAAAGATGAGGACAGGCTGTTGGGGGCTCATTTTAGTTTTTTTTTAGTCCAGCTATTGTTGAACCCATTCATTTATTTTGACCTATATACCTCTCTCTGTAAATGAGGCGGAGTGATACGTAACTAGCTGGCACTATTGTCTTCACAACAACAACCAGAAAACAACCAACAGAAGAGTGGACTATTCTCTTACTATCAACACAACAGCAAGTTGCAGTGGCCACGTTCGAAAGAGATATGTCTTTGATGAGGAGATTTAGGAGGTTTATCTGCCTATCCTTACTTGTTTGGAGTGTTTATAAGTGAGTTTTCTTTGAATGCTAGCTGGTTTGGTTTGATTGTGCTAGCAGAGAGCATGGGATCAGTTGAAAATGATGTCCATCAGTCAACAACATTATGGATAAGTCAAAAATGAGGCCGTAGTTCAAAAATTCTAGGCTATCCCTTTAATCTTTTAAGTGTAGTAATGATCCCCTGATCGTCCTGTGTCCCCCAGGCTCCCCTGCCCTCGTGCAGGTCTGTTCCAGTGCCGTCTGACAGGTCTGTGCTTTCAGATGGAGGGAGAGGGGGAGGTGCTGTACCACACTGTCCAGTGGGACGAAAGCCTCCTCTTCAACACAGGCCAGACAGCAGCAGGACCCCTGTTCAAAATCGACTGTCCTCAGGGCTCTGTCTGTCAGCTGCACCTCCCCCACTGTGAGATTCCCACTGGTGAGTTATAGACCTCCCTCCCTCGCACCTCCTCTCAACCAGCAAGTCCTCTCCCAGGACCTCCCCAGCTAGGACCTCCTCACCCCTGTACCTCCTTCCCCTGCACCTCCTCACCCTGTACCTCCTCACCCAGCCCCGCCTCATCCCCCTGCACCTCCTCACCCTGTATCTCCTCACCCAGCCCCACCTCATCCCCCTGCACCTCCTCACCCTGTATCACCTCACCCAGCCCCGCCTCATCCCCCTGCACCTCCTCACCCTGTATCTCCTCACCCAGCCCCGCCTCATCCCCCTGCACCTCCTCACCCTGCACCTCCTCACCCAGCCCCGCCTCATCCCCCTGCACCTCCTCATCCTGTACCTCCTCACCCAGCCCCGCCTCATCCCCCTGCACCTCCTCACCCTGTACCTCCTCACCCTGCACCTCCTCACCCTGTATCTCCTCACCCTGTATCTCCTCACCCTGTACCTCCTCACCCTGCACCTCCTCACCCTGCACCTCCTCACCCTGTACCTCCTCACCCAGCCCCGCCTCATCCCCCTGCACCTCCTCCCCCTGCACCTCCTCACCCTGTACCTCCTCACCCAGCCCCACCTCATCCCCCTGCACCTCCTCCCCCTGCACCTCATCCCCCTGTACCTCCTCACCCAGCCCCGCCTCATCCCCCTGCACCTCCTCACCCTGTATCTCCTCACCCAGCCCCGCCTCCTCCCCCTGCACCTCCTCACCCTGTACCTCCTCACCCAGCCCCGCCTCATCCCCCTGCACCTCCTCACCCTGTATCTCCTCACCCTGTATCTCCTCACCCTGCACCTCCTCACCCTGTATCTCCTCACCCAGCCCCGCCTCATCCCCCTGCACCTCCTCACCCTGTATCTCCTCACCCAGCCCCGCCTCATCCCCCTGCACCTGCTGACCTGTCCTTGAGCAAGACACTAGACCCTAAATGTGTGTGTGTGTGTGTGTGTGTGTGTGTGTGTGTGTGTGTGTTCTTCTGTGTGACAAAGATTTCTTCTTCTAGATTGATCAGTCATTCCGTAGCAACAGACTAACTAGATAATTCATTTTTTTCATCTGCATTTTTGTAAATATGTAGTTTCGGAAGGAATTTAGATACTTTTTAAATGTATTCCGTTCCCATGGTAACATTGTAGACGAGACTGAAGACGGGCTGAGATCAGAGCGAGATGACAGACAGCACAGTTTTCTGAGTGACATGTCGCTGTGTTTCAGGTCGTGGGTCGCTGTCTGTGGCCCACGTCAGCGGAGGCAGCGTGGAGCTCGTGCCGCCGCTCCGGGTGACCGACTCTCACGTGGTGGTGGACGTCACTGGCCTGTCCCAGTGTGGCCTGGTGAGATGTTTCACCCCCTCCCTCACCATCCAGGGCCAGACGGTACTGTTCATCTACCATGTGGGACCGACATATCTCATCTTCAACGTGGTCATCGTACCAAAGAACGTGCCTCTCTCTGAGGTGATCCCCCAACCCCAGCTCCTCATTCACAATTACGCTCAGTTTTTCTGCGTTATCGGGGTTTGGGTAAGACAGCAGTGCTACTAGAACCCCGGCCTCTGTTTTCAGGTGAAGGAGAGACAGGATGGGTGTTCCTACCTACCGGTGAATTCCAACTGCAAGCTGACCATCGATGAAAAATACAGCTTCACCTGTGATCTGAAGGACAAATGCATGACGCAACCACCGGTACATAACATTTATATGAAAGTAATACATTGGGCGATACAAGTTTCAACAACATGGTTAAAATGCGATCTAATGTCCCGTAAACCTAATCTACTTTTGATTGATTGATTGATTTATTGGGTAAAAGTACAAAGAAACAGTACATCCCAGAGGATAGCATGATAAAAGCACACTTAGACACTTGTTTCCAACATGGTCCTCGTTGGTGGACATAACAAAACAAAAACAAAAACATACACAAGAACATACATAAAACAGTCAATACAGTTCCACCCACATTCACTAAAACATACTATGTATGGATGCATATGAGTACAGTCTGAGTGTGTATGACTATTTGTGATAATGTAGGATGTATAGGCTTTGTGTATGTATTTTATACTATAAAATCAAATTGTTGATTGTCGTCGTTCTACTGTAGGATGGGAGGATGTGTAAAACGTTGGTCACTCCTGGGTCAAGCCTCTCCCTCTCCGTTCCAGCATGCGGAGATGTTTGAAAACTACGGACCCAACTACCACCCCAGCTTCCAGATGTTTCTGCCGCCCGAAACGGAAATGGTGGAGCTCAGCCTGATGGAGGGAGGGCTGGAGGGACGATCGGTGTGGAAGCGGATTATCTACCCGATGACCAGACCTCCAGGTAAAGCTCCGCCCACATCTACCACGCCTCAGTTGGCGAGCAGAACTTAGACTTGATGTGGATTTGATGGCACGGAGGATGAAATGCATGTGTGTAAAGCCTTTCTCGTTGGTGGGGGATAGTGGGTATAAAGACCTTCAGTGTACGTTGGTTGGACTATGTGAATCACTAGTGTTCAAGATTCATTTATTTGTCCCAAGGAAAATTTGTCTCAGACATGCAGGTTGCTACATACAGTGCAAATGTGCCTTAACAAGGACAAAACAACCATTAGTGCAAACAGTTTAAAGTGCATTCATACATTCATACATAATACATCAACACTGCTTGCTGTATGGTCAGAGTTTAAGAGACTAACTGATAATGGAATGAAGGAGTTTTTGTATCTGAGGGATCGTTTCTTGTTTTTAACTGGAACTCTAACGTCTGCCAGATGGGAGCAGTTCGTATTCTGCATGCCGGACGTGTGAGGGGTCAGCAGTGATTTTTCTAGCTCGTCTGATTACGGCCTCATCAAAAATCATTTGAAGTGTGGGATACTCTCTCACCCCCATCATTTTCATTGCAGTATGAACCAGTCGATTCATTTGTGATTTTAACTGAACTGATAGATAACCAAACCAGACAGAAATCCCACAACGCAAAATGCTCTCACTAACAGCGTGATAGAATAACATCAATGTAGAAGTAAAGTTGCTGTTGAATCCTGGAGCAGACAGAGTTCACATGGACATTCCAAGACAAGTTACAATCAATATGTCAACCAAAATATTAGTATGAATGAACCTGGGCAATGTGGAGCAGTAGTGGAGAATGATCCCCCAGATGCCCCGGGTCAAAAATCATTTCCTGTTACTGTGCGTCTGGTGTTTCTTGTTGTGGGCGGCTGTAGCTCAGTTGGTAGAGCGGGTCGTTCAGTGATCGAAGGGTCAGTGGTTCGAATCCCAGCTCCGACTGTCCACATGTCGAAGTGTCCTTGAGCAAGACACCTAACCCCAAATTGCTCCCAATGAGCAGGTTAGCACCTTGCATGGCAGCTACCGCCATTGGTGTGTGAATGTGTGAATGAGAGGCCATTGTAAAGCGCTTTGAGTGCCGCTAAGGTGGAAAAGCGCTATATAAGTGCAGTCCATTTACCATTTACCATTTCTGTCCTGTCACAGCTGACGAACCTCATCCGCCCATGACGGGCCCCGTGGAGGAGCAGCTGCAGATCGCCACGCCGGACTTCATGATGCGCGTGTCGTTCCCGATGCTGGCGTGCATCGTGGACGAGCTCCGGCGGCGCGGAGCCATCGGCCCGGAGGAGGCGGAGACTATCAAGGCCGTGGAGGGCAGGCCGGAGACGGCGCGGTTCCTCCTGGAACACGTGGTGAAGAAGGGAACCGAGGCCGCCACCGCCACGAAAGACATCCTGTGGGCGCAGGACCCCTACCTGAGCGAACACCTGGGTCTCAGTCCCCCTGTCCTACCTGAGGAAAATCAAATCAATGACACCTTGTAATAATACAAGATTTCCAATTTGAACGGCTTTATGGTAGAATCAGTTTTAAGGTTTGATGGTTTTAAAGTGATTTATTTCCTCTTCACTCTGGATCGCTGTAGTGGAGATGAGATGGCTCAGTGTGTTTGGGGCAGGTGTGTGGCCGTTGATAAGAAGATACATTCTTAAGACCTCAAAATATCCCTTTAGGTTTCATTAGTGAGAGTCAAATCTGTGACAAAAATGTCCCAGAGACCAACACACTTTTGATCAGATTTATTGCAAGCTTGCAGGTAGTCTAGTCTGACTCAACGGATGTAGGTTTTGTGGATAAACCTTGTCATTCGTCGTCACGCTGCCCAATCGGTGGCGACGCAAATTAATCTGATTCGGCCGAGAGATTCTCTCGGCACCAATCAGATTCGATCCAGACTATTTTGCAAGAGCACCGTCGTTGCGTCCGGGGCTGGCTCCGCCCAAGACGACTGATTGGTTTAAAGAAATACTGTGTTTCCCCCCCCTATTGCAGAATGGTAACATGTCCAGCCAGACCTGTCTCCGGCGCTGCCACAGCGTAAACGTGGTGTGGAGATAGGTCTGGCTATGTGAGACTACAGGTAGTCTAACCCAGAGAGCTGAATATGAATATACATTCCAGGACAGTTTCCTTCATAACAGTGAATAAACAGTGTGAGCTCATGGGTGGTCTTATCTTGGTGAATAAGCGCTCCATTCACAGGATTCTGGCCGTTCTACCAACTGTGCCTTTCTGCTCATGAAACTGTCATAGAAATTGTAATTTCACTACCTCCCTCAACCTTTCACATAGCTGTGCTAACCTCATTTATAAACAGGATGACCTCTGTTCCATTGTCCCTGCAAGATTTACCGCCTTTTCTCATGTCACGTGTCTGTATTTCTCGACCACTGTTGATGATGTCCGCCACTCTATTATGACGTGTACAGATGGGTTAGCCAATCAAATCCCTGGAAGCGTCATACCTGTGTATTGCTTGAATATAAGACCCTGCAACACCGTTCGGGGGCACTTCTGCTGGATACCACTCACATGTGTTATCCTGAAGTCCTTGCGCTCGTATGTTTTCTCAATAAATCAGACTTAACCTTTTTGAGCGAACCTTGGCAAATCTTTTTACTTTCGATCAGATTTAATTCCACTACAAAACATCTGCTGTTCTCCTCTCTGCTGTACTCCTCTCTGCTGTTCTCTCTTCTGTTCTCTTCTTCTGTTCTCTGTGCTGTTCTCCTCCTCTCTGCTGTACTCCTCTCTGCTGTTCTCCTCTCTGCTGTTCTCCTCTCTGCTGTTCTCCTCTCTGCTGTTCTCCTCTCTGCTGTTCTCCTTTCTGCTGTTCTCCTCTCTGTTCTCTCTGCTCTCCTCTCTTCTGTTCTCCTCTGCTGTTCTCCTCTCTGCTCTCCTCTCTTCTGTTCTCCTCTCCCACCTCAAACCTGGTGTCATCTTCTAGAACCCTTTTATATTGCTTGGTCTGATCTATTTTGGACGTTCTGTGTGACATATCACTGCTTGCACCTGCAGACACACACAAGCACATTTTTTGTATTTCTATTAATGTAAAGCATTGTCTAAAGGTGCTCTGTAAGGTCAACACAAACCTGTATATTTTAAGGGGTTATAAAAGTGTTTGTCAGAAATGGTCTCACCTGCTTCCCTCTTTTCCTGTAATGGATACAAGCACATTGTACAGGCAGTGTGGTAATGAATCCACATGGATGGCACTCTTTATATCTGAACCTGATCTTGTAGACCCACAGCTGTGGAGCTGAGCAGATTCCCTTCAATACACCTTAAATCTGAGATGATGAAGTCAGTCAATGTGTAGTAACCTCCCAATGAGCATGAGGCTATTACTATGTTCTCAGCAAATTTTTAGTGGATGTCATGATATGCCTCTTTCACATGATATGCCTCTTTCATTAGGCTAGATACTATTATTTCATACAGTATCATACTTGGTATTATACTTAGTTTCAAAGTTCTGAAGCACTAACTACTTTGACTCAATTAAGTAAAGAGGTTGGGTAGGCTACTTGAGTTCTACAGTGGCAACTCTAGTCTACTGTCTTGGGTCATGGTTGGGTGACACACTCGCAAGTTACTAGCGCCCCCTTGTGTGGCTATGCATGCACTGCTACTCCAAGCTGACTCAGACAAGTCTACCCTAGGGATGGGTGTGTAAGCTGTGAGCTGAACAGGAGGTGAGAGGAATATCGAGGCAGATACAGCCTAGTCATGATTTATTGTTGAAACTACAGGATGACTACTGGACCTGGCCACTAGCACACATGCTCGGTGGAGCAGGAGACTTGATTTGGAGAGAGGTGGAGTCAGAGTTCAAGTTTAAATAAAACATGCAATGAACCAAACTAAAGCATTCAATCTACTACATCTCTGAGTGTTTACACCTCACTGATCAATCTGGCACTGTCAACATGTCTGAGAGTCTTAATATGCAACAATATACAGTCTGTATGTGGCCTCAGAAAACAGAATTAAGATTCAGAAAAAATAATTATTACAATGATTGAATGAATGCAATTGTATAGTATTTATTGGAGGATAAAGTGAATAATTCTATTGAGATGACTTATTGAAAGGACTGCAGGCATGTCATTCATTCATTGTGGCAGATCATTGCGGAGAACATCCTCTTCAGAAGAGACCGTCGGGCTGGTCTCTCCTCTGCCTTTTCATCCTGAACAGTCTTGGATTCTATGGAGGAGGAAGAGACAGTTTAATTTCACTTCCATATTAAAAAATATATATATTTCGTTTCATATGAACACTTTTGTGCCACTTGTTAGTGGGGCCACATCATGGTTTATTGACTTACGGACGCAGTGTCTCTCCTCAAAAGACCCTGACTCTTTGGTATGATGCTCTGCTGTCAGGCCAGTCTTGGAGCGCTAGTTAGTGAAGAATTTTGGAATAACATTGAAATAAGCAGATAGACTAAGCTCTACTTTTCATATATGGCAAGTTGTGCAATGTGTATAAAATTATTTGAACATTTGAACTAGAATATATGGGCCATACCTTGAAGCTGAAGCAAAACCTGCGCCAGAATCGGAATCTCCCCTTCGCCTTCTTCTGCGTCGTGTCCTCCACACCGAGTGGACTTTTTACCACGTCCGCAGTATCAGTGTCCAACACAGTGGCCAGGTCCAGCTCCCTCTTGGTCTCCGAGTCCTGAGACAGGGTGTCCATCACCTGATGGACCATCACTCGGGTGAAAAGACTCACGGTGTCGCTGTACAGATGTGAGCAGTTTGACTCCGCGGAGCTACCGGAGGAGGAGGACGGGCGCAGGAATCCGTGGCTGGACACTTGGAATGGCGGTGCGACATTCTGGGAGGTCGTCGCCGGGAGGAGGAGCGGGAGTAGCAGACGTTTCACCGACTCCTCGGCGAAGCTGTAGATCAGCTCGGAGGGGAACCGCCTCTGTGTCTGCATCCGTATCTTCCGACATCTGGACAGCAGGGTGTCAGAGACACTCCTCCCCGCCCCCACTGTCTCCATGAGGTAGACGTCTCTCTGGAGCAACATCAGAACTTGAAGCCTATCAACCAGGTCTCGTGAGAGGTTCTTGATCACCCCCCGTGGGATCAGCTGCTCCAGCCTCCTGTGGGCCGCGGCATCCTCTCCTGGAGATGTGGCTTGCCGAAGAGCCGCTGGATCCACGTGCTCCAGGATCATGCTGACCACATTTTTAGCTGTCACTTCTAGCTCTCTGTCCTCAGCCGTGTCAATAGTGGTGCTCCTGATGACTGGTGTAACGACTGGGACCTCACTGGGGATGGGGGTGCCAGGGAGGGATAGGAACATGTCTTCCGGGGTCTTCTTTTTGGAGGAGGAGGATGTAGCAGAGGTGGTTCTCTGTGGCTCATCATCAAGCGTGATCCCATCCAGGGTTTCTATCATGGCTCCCACCATGCTGCGGAGCTGCCAGTGTTTCCCAGGGGTCTCCTTCTCCTCCTCACATCTGGACATCCCCTCCTGGATGCAGACCAGGATCTCGCTGATTTTTTCCTTGGCCTCGGCTAAGGGAGCTGCGTCGTTTTCCGAAGCCGTCTCTTTGTGCGTGTTGAGGAAACTGTTCAGCTTCCTCCGCAGACTTTGATACAGCTGCTGCGTGGCAAACCACATGCTTACCTCAGACACTGTGATCCCTCTCTGTGACTCAGCGCGTACGGACGCTTCGGACACGGAGCCGGAGGAGGACTCGGAGGTCTGACGTAGCGGGACAGAGTCCGCGGGCCACGGGATTTCAGTCACCCTGATCGACTCGCTGGTATGCAGCAGGGCCTTTACACCGTCCACAACGGCCCCATAGATCTCCACCACAGCAGAGTCCAGACTGCTGTCGGACGTTGTGGTGGAGCTTCTTAACAGATATGACCCCGTTTGGCTAAACGACTTAGAGCTGGCCGGGGTTAAGCCACGAATAGATCTCAGGAGAACACCCTTCAACTGTTCGGTGGCTTTGGCCTGAAAGTTCCCACAGGACAGCTGCTGGATAATCTCCTCAGGGGAAGCGCTAAGTGGTAATGTTGACGATCGAGCGGATGAGATGTTGTCTAAGCATCCCATGATGTTCTCCACAAAACTGGGTCCGTCTCCAACAACAGGCAACCCCTCCTCTTGTGACACCTGCATTTCCCTGTGTAACACAACAATCTCCCTGATGACCTCCTTTGTTGTAGTGTCAAGGTGGGCCTGGCTGATCTTAGGTGTGGAGAGAGCCATCATTGGTCGAGAGCTCTCGCTCTGACCACGACGAAGAGCGACCTCCTCGACGGACCTGCCCCCTGTCAGAACGGGCTGGCTCTTACTGGCTCCTAAGGACAGCCGGATCCCGGCAGGTGCAGAGGTAGCCCGAGCCTGCTCCTGAAGCTGCTCGCCTTGTGGTGGGACTCTACTACTTGTGTCTCTCGTGGGCCTAACGGCCAATAATCTCCCATAGAAATCCTTCAGCTTGGCCTGAAGCCTCTTCACAACCCGAAGGGTTGCAGGGAAATATGCAGCCTTGTGGTAAACGGCTGTCTCACTTACTAGGCGCCTCATGTCTTCTACAAAGGTGTCCACAAGCTCTGTTGCCTCAGACCTAACATCTAGTGAGGTGAGAGTTGGTTCTGGGACAGTCTGAATATTGTCCTGCACAGGCTGACTGCTGGGTTCCGATCCCAAACCATACAGTTCACTAGACATTCTGAGTAGTACACTACTGACTGCGGTTGTGGCTTTGCATTTGAATTCGGGACTGGTGAGGCTGTCTATCGGCAGTGTCAGACCGATGCTCATCTTGGTGCTAAGCCGAGGAGAGGACTTCCCCGAACCTAGAGGTGTAGTGGTTATATCCTCGGGAGGTGATGGACTACGGGAGGTGGTGAACCCCTCCAGCTGGGTGAGGATGTCCTGTACGAACTCTCCAGCTGCCGTGGACTCCTCCGATGACAAGCTCGCCGTGGATGGGCAAGCTCTGACTTTGTCCACCTGGGCCTTGTAGGTGATCAATATCTCACTGATGACTTCTTTAGTCGTTTCAACAAGGTCAGCGTGGATTGACTGGGCTTGACCGAGGGCCTTTGGGTGAAAACCTCTGCCAACTTTCCCTGAAGGTTTTGATAGAGCTTCATGGTGGCAGAGAATATTGCCCCCATTCTGCGTGGGCATACTGTGGGAGAGTCATTGTGGCTGGATATTGTAGCATCCGTCTCAGGCAGTAGTGGCTGGTCAACATCAGCCTGTCCCTGCATATCTCCGGCCCCAATAGCCTGGGCACTCTGTATAACATCAGAGACAAACAACTGGATTATCTCAGATGCCTTATCTTCAATTTGAGTCTCAGATGGGGGCATGTCAGCCTGACTGCTGACAGAGTGCTTAGGGCTAGTGGAGGTTACGGCAAATAATGTGGTTGTGGCAGATGATAAATTCCTTTCAGAGTTCCTCAAGAGCACCTCAGTGACCCCATCTCTGGCTTTGTTTAGGAAGCTCTCACTGGAAAGCTTCTTTATGCTGGGCAGGACAGGGGCTGAAGAGCATATAGCTGGGTTTCTGTACTCAGAGCCTGGTGGTCCATAGCTTGAATTGGTCAGGCTGTCAAGCTGACCTATGAGCTGGTCCATGTACAGTGGAGGATGACTGTGTTCAGGGGACACGCCCCTACTTGCCACAGGGGAGCGTACAGCCTCGGTGTCTTCTAATCTGTAGGCCGCCAGGACCATACACAGGACCTCTTGGGTGCATGGCTCTAGTTCCTCACCGTCCACAGGATGGAGCTCTGTTGTATCACTCTGTCCGTGAGTGTCGCTGGTAAAGAGAGTCTCCATTTCCACAGCTTGGGGCTCCTCGGGGATGGCAGTCCTGCTTACACCCTTCGCCTGAGGGGAAACCGGCTGTCTGAAGAGACTCTTCAGCCTAGCCTGCATTAACAAACAAACCCTCTGCGCCTCTGAAAACAGTGTCCTCCTCGTGGGCGCTCCATCGCGCTCAGAGCGAATACACTCCTCCAGGTCGCTAACAAAGCTCTGGACTATCAGAGAGGCTGCCGACTCTGCCTGGGCCACAGAGAGGCACGGTGTGGGAGACACTGAGCCAAGGACGTCGGTCCGACTGGCAGCCACACCGGCGCCTTGAGAAGGACGTACAGAGAGTGATGAGGCTTGTCTCTTCAGGACCTCCCTGACAGCTCTGGAGGCGTTCTCCTGGAAGTCTGGGCTGGACATGACTTCCATATTGATACTTGCCTCAGAGCCCATGGCAGCCATCTTAGCAGAGCCGTTAGTATCACTCCTTTGGGGTTTCAGGATGCTGATCTTGTGAGCGATCTCTCGCAGTACCTCCACTGCACCCTGTCCACTTCCCGGCACATCCTGACAGCTCTCCAAGGCATCCGCCATGGTCGTCACCACCTCGCCAGCCACAGGATCCAGGGGAAAGTCCAGCTCCTTCAATGCCTCTGAGGGAGTCTGCTCTGAGGCGGTCGTCTCCATCTTTGAACCTGGCTTCTTGGTCATGCCAAACCTCTGGAGGCCAGCACTGATCACTCTGACCATCTGCTTGGTGACCTGCGTGACCATCTGACTGAATCCGGTCCCAGGAGAGGATCTTCCCAGGCATGTGTGGGAGACCACTACAGATATGCTGCTGTTAATTTGGGCGACAACCTCCCCCACCATCGCACGGGTCAGCTCGGGTGACCTGGAGGTCGATGTGGCCGGCAGAGACTCCAGGATGGAGTCCTCAGTGACCCCAAAGAGGGTTTTCAGCGGGTCGTCAATCTCAGCTGCCTGAGTGGAGGCTTGGGAGTCCCTTTAACAAACACAAGGAATTGCACCTGTTAGTGTGTGTATTTTACACTGGGATTACTGTATACTCAGTTGTGCATTCAGTCATATATTGCATGTATACAGGTACTGTATATGCAATTTTCTCAAAAACATGTTACATTTCCAGTGTTCATTAACTTATTTTTCAAAATATAATTTCATTCTTTTGTGCAAATTCTCAGTGACAACTCGGGTTCAATTCAAAGGGTTTTGGGGGCAATTGCTGAACTGGCGGACTAGCAATGGCTACATCAGCATCAAATGCAGGTTTGAGCCGCCTGGCAAGTGGAAGACTAGACCTCAAACCCACCATTAGCCTTCAGTCACCACTACATTGAAACCGTAACTTACCTCCTGGAGGAAGCTGAGGCAGGCTTGGTTAAGTGCTGGGTCCCCAAGCCTTTCCATTTCAGGCTGGTACACTCTCTGTTGAGGTCGTCCAGCTTTCGGCTGGCCCTGGAGGAGCTGACTGACCCAGGGTCCTCCCGGTCCATCTGCTGCAACACCTCCATGATGGCTGGGACCAAGAGCCGGAAGACTGTCTCTGCGATTACTTTCACAGTACTCTGACACACCTGGAAGAACTTCTCCCTGGACTCCTATATGGAACAGAGAAGACAGCTGAACTGAGAAGAAGCTTTGTCATGGGGCTGTGATAAAATAAGGGAATACCAGGCAACATAATAACCACATTAGTCCGTTGTTTCATCGACAATTGTTCAATGCATCTCTATCGTTATAAAAAATATTGATATGAACTCACAGGGTTGCTAACGCAGTGCCAGAGGGTTCTCCATTGTCTGAGAAAGAAACAAGGAATCATGGTCATTTGTTTACCAACAGCTCAGACTTGCAGCTTCGCAGGCTTGTTACAGACAAGGGACGAGAGAAGTTCATTGTACTCACTCATCTGACAGGCTGTTCAAGAAGTTAATCAGGACAGGGAAGCACACATCCCTAGACTCTGAGGGGGCAGCAGAACTCCTGCCACCCCTCTCCTCCGGGAGGTCCATGACCGTCCTGCTTTTCTCCTTCCTGCCCCCCCTCCTCATGGCTCTGGGTGACGCACGGGGAGCTAAAACAAAGCAGTCAGCTTTCACACATGATTTACGCCTCATCATTGGGATTCACAGTTGAGATTTAGGGCTACTATCTTCATCATTCTTGTCATCATTATAATGAAATCTACTGTAGACGCACTGAACTACATTCACTTCACTACATTTAGGCCACAATAAGCATAGACCAAAGAGAACATATAATAACACATCTCACCACTATTAGTTTTGGAAGCACGCTTGGTCTTCTTTGCACTGTTCTTAGCCTGAAATGAAGCATTAACCAAATGTCAAACCAAGTTGGAGCAAACTCACCAATAGCATTCTAGCTCTAGCTCTGTCTACCATCATCTTACCTTGTCAGTCTTAAACTTATGCTTCTTTGGAGCTTGACCTGGCTCTTTCTTCTCCATCTCTCTATTCTGAGGATTGTGCTTCACAACCTGCACAAACAGATACAATACTTCAGTTTTGAATGCTACTACTAGCTACAATAGCTAACCCATTATTTCATCCCGGTTGTAAGGTTCAACTTCGTTGCGACCATCACATCAATTTCCAGCCAGGCGAACCTGCCCTCCTCGCGTTGCCGTAGAATCGCAGGCAAAATTCACATTGATGATTTGCGGTCCTATTTATACAACTAAATACTATTTATACAACTAAATACGCACATATGAAGCTAAGAAATGCTTTCAGGTTGTTAATGGTATGTCGTTTTTGGAGTCAGTTACTTTTTGGCTGAGGTATTCGCGGGCAAAAGGGCAGAAACACGGATCGACAGGGTACCATAAGTTAGGTAACTAGCTATCTTATGCTATCAAAGCATATTATTAAGTATAGGCTTAATAATTATTAGTAATCTTACCTAATTTGATATTTATCAACCGGATGGGATAAGTCGCTTCACTCGTTTTCATGTAGGCATATGATGCACACAGTAGCAGAAAATGTATAGTTTAGCCACAAATCACGGAGTTATGTTTGAAAATTGACTGATCGGTGAGATTATTGAACCGTGACGTCATACATTTATGTTCATTACGTCACGGTCAGGGTTCAAAAATGTTGTTTAAACAGAGCGTGGATCCCACTCAGTTTTGGTTACTGCATAGATGGTTTCTACGTGAGAACACTAGAATCTACTAGTCCAAGAAATCTGCAGTGATCATGTGATGTAGCCTTACAAAGGAATATTATTCAAGGAATAAAACTTTTCATCAGAGAAATGAACAACATCCATTATGGATCCCAGGGGTGGAGGGTCAACCCATGTAAACTCAGTTTTCCCACATCTTGAAAATGAGGTTGAGAGTTTACTCACCTATTTCCTGATCAACTGTATTAATCAATGAGGGGAAACAAGTTGGATAAACTCTGCACTCCACAATACCCACCTCTGTATTTACCACTACACCGAAGACCCAAAGTGAGGACGATGATAGGCAGCCATCACGAAACCCCTGTGGCTTATTGTACTTATTGCATTAAAGTGTGTATTAATCAAAATGATAAGTCTCATTGTAATTTGTACTTCTGTTTGATCCCCCCCAATTCATCATTTTCTCATTCCATGAATGTCCAATTGTTTAGGCTATTTCCAAGGCATGGCACATTGCCTACAATAAAATATTTCACACATGAAAAATGAACAAAACTATATTTTAGACTACTGGTATTCTACCCCATACATATTCTACCCCATACATTTAGAATATATCCCACTGCACTGAAGACAACACTTGATCACCCTGCAGCACCTGGTTCAGATTTCAACCCCAAATAATCAAGAGCAGAGCACACGTTGGTTTCAATGGACGTTATCAGTCTTCTTGGACTGTTATGTAAACCTATTCCGCAAGAGGGCGCCCTTCCCACAAGGATCGCACCACATATCTTCCGTGCGGATTAGCGCGCTAAAGAAAAGTTCTTCTAAAAAGTGTAGCATTTAGAACATAGTGGGTGACAACCAGGTGATATTGTCAAAGACGAATATTATGTTTCGGAGCCACCACTGTCTCGGGTGTGATTTCAGAGAGATGCCTGTTCCAGCCCATCCTTCAGGCAGGGATGGGCGGGATTTCACCGCAGAAGTCAGTGGATTTCCAGCCTACAGCCAGGGACACAGCGCAGCACATCAGAGGTAAGATGCATTTGTAGGCTGCTATTTTCAAGTGACAATGGTAGCCTACATTGATACATCTCTACACTTTAAGATGTAATTTTGATACTTGGACATTAATTTCGTCTAATAGTTATCCGAGACCTACCTGAATAGTATGAAAGTTCGAGCTGAAGTTCAAGTAGGCTAAGAAAAAGAGAAGCTTTATTTTGCTGTAAAACATTATTTATTGGTCTACTGAGCCATGCTATTATGAACATGGACTTTCAGCCTAAAGCTGTGATTCATGAAGATGGTTTGAGAATGAAACCTATTTAATTTTCTGTTGAGTGCAAAATGCATGCTTTTCAGTCATTGAACTGTAGCCTATCAAAATGACACATTTCTGTATAAACTTTTATTTGAATAAAAAAAAATCACATTTTAGATGAGATAGGCCTACATTATAAGGCTTGTGGTGTAAAGCAACACACAGATCGGATTGTCATTGATATATGATGATTCTGGTAAGGCTCTGAAGAGTCATATGTTATTGTGCTGAGAACAGCTATAGGGCAGAAAAGACCTCTTATCAGTCACCCTTTACAGTTGGGTGAGACGGCTCTCTTTTTCCTGCTTGGAGGTGTGTGTTCATTCAGTTGGACAGCAAAATAAATGCCCATCCTTTAGGTCACTCTGCATGTTGGGCATTCTACTGAATCAACCAAGACATGTGTTGATATTGGCTCAACCTGGAGCTGTGGTGGAGATCAGTATCTGTGTTCTCTTCACCTGGTTGTGGTCTCTCTCTTGGTCTTCTCTAGGAGAGTGACAGACAGACTGACAGACAGACTGACTGACAGACAAGCGTAAGATGACGCTGGCCTGAGCCGGAGACCCTGAAGAAAGCCACAGTCTACGGTTCGACTCACCCCGTAAGTTGAGGAGTTGGGATCTATGGTTGTAGGCCATGTCACCTCTGCGACTGGGACCATGTTGCAGCAGCCTGTCGGTCTCTCTCTCTCTCTCTCTCTCCCTCTCCCTCCCTCTCTCTCTCTCTCTCCCTCTCCCTCCCTCTCTCTCTCTCTCCCTCTCCCTCTCCCTCTCCCTCTCCCTCCCTCTCTCTCTCTCTCTCTCTCTCTCTCCCTCCCTCTCTCTCTCTCCCTCTCTCTCTCTCTCTCTCTCTCTCTCTCGATGCTGGTCGTTGTACTCTCTGTTCATTGTTCATTGTTGCGTGAGTTACGTCTTTGACTGGCTCTCGACCCCTGCCTCTCCGCTCCAGCTCTGCTCCTCTCTCTCTCCCTCTCCCTCTCTCTCTCTCTCTCTCTCTCTCTCCCTCTCTCTCTCTCTCTCTCTCTCTCCCGATCGTAGACCATGATTTCCGAGGCTTCCCTGAAGAGATGCCTGCAGCTGTGTGTGTCCTTCCTGCTGGCGGTCAGACTGCAGGGTGAGTGTCATTAACAGGCTAAACCAGGGGTGTAGTGTTGAGTAAAGAAGTGGGTATAACGTTGCAGAAATGTTACAGTTTTTACATTAGTGGCGTTTAAAGCAGCGGGTTTACTGTGGGTCCATGGATAAAGAAGTGGGTATACCTCCATATAACCTCCACTACACCACTGGGCTAAACTATATTTAAAAAATATTTTTAAAACCTGCTGCAGGTGTGCGATCCGTGTGTTGACTCTGACTAAAAGACTCCGCCTTCATGACTCTGACTAAAAGACTCCGCCTTCATTCTGTATCTCAGGTCGGGTGGCCGCTCCCCCCCAGCAGGAGGCGCCGGTGGACCAGCCCTTCACCCTGAGCTGCAGCGTGTCGCGCGGCCGCGGCGACTCCGTGAGGCAGGTCCGCTGGCTGGACGTCCAGAACCAGACGCTGCTGTCCTACCAGCCGGGCCAGACGGACAGCGTGAGCGGCCAGCAGCACGTGGAGCTGGCCCCGTCCCAGAAGGACACCTCCGCCGTCACCATCCGCCGGGTGGGCTTCAGGGACGAGGGCTGCTACACCTGCATCTTCCACCTGCACCCCTCGGGCTCCCAGGAGGGGCGCACCTGCCTCACCGTCACCTGTGAGTGTGGGAGGCTGTCTGAGGCCGGGGCCGGGCGGGGCGGAGGCTGGGGCTGGGGCTGGGTTGGACTGGTGTTGGGCTGGTGTTGGGCCTGGGGCTGGGTTGGGCTGGTGTTGGGCCTGGGGCTGGATTGGGCTGGTGTTGGGGTTGGGGCTGGGTTGGGCTGGTGTTGGGCCTGGGTCTGGGGCTGGGTTGGACTGGTGTTGGGGCTGGGTTGGGCTGGTGTTGGGCTGGTGTTGGGCCTGGGGCTGGGTTGGGCTGGTGTTGGGCCTGGGGCTGGATTGGGCTGGTGTTGGGGTTGGGGCTGGATTGGGCTGGTGTTGGGGTTGGGGCTGGGTTGGGCTGGTGTTGGGCCTGGGTCTGGGGCTGGGTTGGACTGGTGTTGGGCCTGGGGCTGGGTTGGACTGGTGTTGGGGTTGGGGCTGGGTTGGGCTGGTGTTGGGCTGGTGTTGGGCCTGGGGCTGGGTTGGGCTGGTGTTGGGCCTGGGGCTGGATTGGGCTGGTGTTGGGGTTGGGGCTGGATTGGGCTGGTGTTGGGGTTGGGGCTGGGTTGGGCTGGTGTTGGGTCTTGGGCTGGGTTGGACTGGTGTTGGGGCTGGGGCTGGGTTGGGCTGGTGTTGGGTCTTGGGCTGGGTTGGACTGGTGTTGGGGCTGGGGCTGGGTTGGGCTGGTGTTGGGCCTGGGGCTGGGTTGGACTGGTGTTGGGCCTGGGGCTGGGTTGGACTGGTGTTGGGGTTGGGGCTGGGTTGGGCTGGTGTTGGGCCTGGGCTGGGTAGGGTTAGTGTTGGGGCTGGGTCCAGGCCTGGGCTGGTGTTGAGCTGGTGTTGGTGTTGGGCTGGGTAGGGTTAGTGTTGGGGCTGGGCCCAGGCCTGGCTGGTGTTATCATGTGTCTGGGACTTGGATCAGGGAGAGTTATTCTTATGTTATAAGTTATTCTTATGTTAACATCACATTATAGGAATGTTTTGTAAAGAACATTCTTATATCTGAGGCCTTAATAACATCCTGCAAACATTTTCCAAATGTTGCTTTGAGAATGATCTTCCTTTGTTATCATATAACATTGTGGGAACGCTTTATTAAAAAATGTTCTGTAATTTGCGACCTTATAACATCCTGAAAACATTTTCAAAATGTTGCTTTGAGAATATTCTTCCTTTGTTATCATGTACCATTGTAGGAATGTTTTATAGAAGAACATTCTATAATCTGTTACCTTAACAACATCCCCAAAACATCCTCAGGATGTTGCACCTAAAACGTTCTTCCTTTGTTAACTTTTAACGGTATAGAAACATTATTTTAAATAGTAAACATCCTTAAAAGGTTCTTTGAATATTAGATTAAAATATTTTCTTTAAAACAGCAGAACAGGGAATGTTAGCCGATGTTGTGGGACCATTCCCTGCTAGCTGGGGCAGTTCTCCTTCAGGGGACTAATGGTGCGTTCGTTTATAACTGGGAGGTGGCAAATTGCGACTTGCTACTAGGAATGATTAAATAAAACACCGCATGAACTCGCACTTCCTCGTCGCAAATTCGGATATGTTTCTCAGCCCCCAGTTGCCGGCTGATGTCAATATCATATCATATCATCATCTTATTATTCGCTATAGCTCGAATGCACACAGGTCGGAGGTAGGTATTTTGCCACTTGCGACTTGCCACCTCCGACCACAAACGAATGCACCATAACACCGTGTCCTAACTACACGCGGCGCGAGCGAGCGTCAGCGACAAAATGCGTTCCATTGCTTTGTCTTTGTTTTCTGTTGTTATGTCCTGACTGGACGCGAGCGACGCAGCGCGAGGCGGCGCGACGTTTTAACTGCCCTTTTGACGCTCGCCCTGTTCCTATTCTCCTCCTGTCGCTCGCGTTGACAGGCGTCTGTCTTCAGTTGGGAATATAGACAAATGACGTAACAGAACAGGACATTTAACGGTTTCAGTTAGGACAGCAATATTGAATGCGATGTCGCATTCTGTTGCTCGCGTCGCAAGCAGTTAGGACACGGTGTAACGATCTAGATGGAGGTGAACAGAAAGCAGTAAGGCCAGCCTAGTGCCAGAGAGCTCCGCAGACCCTCGCTCTCATGGGCTCTCTGACCAGCCTGCTGACCACGCTGGTGCTCCTCAACTCAATTTCCATTCTCATT